>NW_003307582.1:1008558-1247581 GCF_000143455.1 Volvox carteri f. nagariensis | reverse complement strand
TCCCCTTCACCGCCCAGCCCTCGCCCACCCTCGCCTTCACCACCCAGCCCTCCTCCGCCATCTCCACTGCGAAGCCCCCACCGCCATCTCCTTCACCGCCAAGCCCTTCACCGCCATCCCCTTTACCGCCAAGCCCTCGCCCACCCTCGCCTTTACCACCCAGCTCTCCACCGCCATCTCCTTTACCGCCCAGCCCTCGCCCGCCCTCTCCTTCACCGCCCAGCCTCCACCGCCATCCCCTTCACCGCCAAGCCCTCGCTCACCCTTGCGTTCACCACCCAGCCCTCCATCGCCATCTCCTGCACCGCCCAGCCCTCGCTCACCCTTGCCTACACCACCCAGCCCTCCACCGCCATCTCCCTTCACTGCCAAGCCCTTCGCCCACCCTCGCCTTCACCACCAAGCCCTCCACCGCCATCTCCTGCACCGCCCAGCCCTTCGCCCACCCTCGCCTTCACCGCCCAGCCCTCCACCGCCATCTCCTTCACCGCCAAGTCCTCCACCGCCATCTCCGTCACCGCCAAGCCCCCACCGCCATCTCCTTCACCGCCCACCCCTCGCCCACCCTCCCCTTTACCACCCAGCGCTCCACCGCCATCTCCTTCACCGACAGTCCTCCACCACCATCTCCGTCACCGCCAAGCCCCCACCGCCATCTCCTTCACCGCCAAGCCCTCGCCCACCCTCGCCTTTACCACCCAGCCCTCCACCGCCATCTCCTTCACCGCCAAGCCCTTCACCACCATCGCCTTCACGGCCAAGCCCTCTACCGCCATCGCCTACTCCAGCCAGCCCTCGCCCTCCATCGCCTTTACCACCCAGCTCTTCGCCGCCGTCTCCTCCCTTGTCAAGTGGTTGCCTCTATTCGAATCCGGGCAACTACAGCGGCATCTCTCTGGGCAGCGCGAAGGTATGTGCCTGATTTAGCTTGCTTTGTTTCAGGGAATCATACGTTTTCCATTTTACTGAGACGTTTGTTCCCTTTTATGTCTTCAGGGTGGCATCGAGACCTGCTCGGACCAAGCTGGCTGCCTAGACATCTTCATGGACAGCGGCACCTGCAAGACGGTGACGGGTTCGAATGCCTCCTGGCTATACTGTGAAGTATGTCTGTACTGGAGCAATGTCCGGGGCACGTGCGCCAAGTCTACTGGGGACACGGTCAGCCACGTGTGTATGGGCGACGAGTTCTACCCCGTGATTGCAACTGCCGGCGGTCAGCCTGCAGCCGGGAACACGCAGAAGCTGGACGGCTGGAGCAATGGAGCAGAGAGTAAGTGACTAGCATGTGCTTGCACCATGCACGGGGCGTTGCTTCCAGGTCCTCTTTGCGCTAAAAGCCATCATGCGCATGTGACTGCTACCTACTTTCCGCAGATCGCTACTGCCAGTGGGTCCGCTGGAACAGCAGCAACTTCGATACGGAGCTGGTCCACTTCACCGTCAAGGACGGCACTGGAGCCTGTCGCGATGGTAAGGAGGAGGGGAGCTCACTGACTCGAATGCATCGCCATGCATCTTGAACGTGCAACATCCAAGTCAAGGTAGTTTGCACAGATGGACCCCGGGCATGATGCACTAACATGCGCTACTCCATGACTTCCTGTCCCCCCTCCCTGAAACCCTGTGTGCACTGCAGCTCCGGGCCCGCTGCAGGTCACCCTCCAGGGGCTCACAGCTACTTGCCAGGCCCCCCGCGTCGTCAATAACACGCTGGCGGGCTGCGGGACTGGAGACCAGGCCAACGAATGTCTGTGGAGCTTCAATGTGCCACGACCTGGAACGTCTGCATTCAAGTGCGCGTCCTCCCCACCGTTACCACCTGTGCCGCCAAGTACGAACGCACTGCCACCCTCGCCACCGGTGCAGTCACCCTCGCCGCCACCGAGGCCGCCCAGCCCTCGCCCACCCTCGCCTTCACCTCCTAGCCCTCCACCGTCACCTCCTTCACCGAACAGCCCTCCACCACCCTCGCCTTCACGGCCAAGCCCTCCACCGCCATCTCCTTCACCGCCAAGCCCTCGCCCACCCTCGCCTTTACCACCCAGCCCTCCACCGCCATCTCCTTCACCGCCAAGCCCTTCACCACCATCGCCTTCACGGCCAAGCCCTCTACCGCCATCGCCTACTCCAGCCAGCCCTCGCCCTCCATCGCCTTTACCACCCAGCTCTTCGCCGCCGTCTCCTCCCTTGTCAAGCGGTTGCCGCTATTCGAATCCGGGCAACTACAGCAGCATCTCTCTGGGCAGCACGCAGGTGCGTGTCTGGATTAGCTTGCTTTGTTAAAGGGAATCATACGTTTTCCATTTTACTTAGACGTTTTATCTCTTTTATGTCTTCAGGGTGGCATCGAGACCTGCTCGGACCAAGCTGGCTGCCTAGACATCTTCATGGACAGCGGCACCTGCAAGACGGTGACGGGTTCGAATGCCTCCTGGCTATACTGTGAAGTATGTCTGTACTGGAGCAATGTCCGGGGCACGTGCGCCAAGACTACTGGGGACACGGTCAGCCACGTGTGTATGGGCGACGAGTTCTACCCGGTGATTGCAACTGCCGGCGGTCAGCCTGCAGCCGGGAACACGCAGAAGCTGGACGGCTGGAGCAATGGAGCAGAGAGTAAGTGACTAGCATGTGCTTGCACCATGCACGGGGCGTTGCTTCCAGGTCCTCTTTGCGCTAAAAGCCATCATGCGCATATGACTGCTACCTACTTTCCGCAGATCGCTACTGCCAGTGGGTCCGCTGGAACAGCAGCAACTTCGATACGGAGCTGGTCCACTTCACGGTCAAGGACGGCACTGGAGCCTGTCGCGATGGTAAGGAGGAGGGGAGCTCACTGACTCGAATGCATCGCAATGCATTTTGAACGTGCAACATCCAAGTCAAGGTAGTTTGCACAGATGGACCCCGGGCATGATGCACTAACATGCGCTACTCCATGACTTCCTGTCCCGCCTCCCTGAACCCCTGTGTGCGCTGCAGCTCCGGGCCCGCTGCAGGTCACCCTCCAGGGCCTCACAGCTACTTGCCAGGCCCCCCGGGTCGTCAATAACACGCTGGCGGGCTGCGGGACTGGAGACCAGGCCAACGAATGTCTGTGGAGCTTCAATGTGCCACGGCCTGGAACGTCTGCATTCAAGTGCGCGTCCTCCCCGCCGTTACCACCTGTGCCGCCAAGTACGAACGCACCGCCACCTCAGCTTTCCACTCCTGCGTCACCGTCACCTGTATCGCCCAGTCTAGCACCATCACCACCACCCAGCCTGCCCCGCGAAAACCCGCCTTCGCCTCAGCCAAAGCCGCCCCCACCGGCGCGGCCATACTCGGGCTCTGGGTGCTTTGTTGGCCCTGTCAAATACTGCAAGGTGGGTACGGCATTGTGCGGCACCAAGTTTTCTAAGATTGACATTTCGTAACGACGAACTCCAACACAGGCGCCCGAATGGGCCCCTCTTGCCTCACCTCAGACCGATAACTGGAACTGAAGGCTCAGGCCCATGTACACCCCTCCGGCCTAACTGACCATGTCCGCATGTTCCGTCCCTGCATATGTTTGTTCGGCAATTCTGGATGCGGCACATGGGAATGTGCTACAGGGAGGAAGTGACGACGGAGCCATCTACGGAAGCGGTCCAAGCAATGGATGGGTAGGTAGCCGGCTATAGGCAAACAAGGCTGGCGCGGCATGTAGATAGATAGACAGACAGACAGACACAGACAGACACAGACAGACAGACAGACAGACAGACAGACAGACAGACAGACAAATACAGACAGACAGACAGACAGACAGACAGACAGACAGACAGACAGATGCCACGCAACCAGTAGTAGGATATTTCCAGTGGTTTGCCGCCAGTACATGCTCTGATGTGCGCCACAATGTGCGACCGGTTGGTATGCACGCTACTTGCGCCAGGCGCTACAGATAACATTTGCTGCATGGGGTCCTGCTGCCTCCACTGCTAAGCTTCGGCTTGTGTGGGGGAAGAAGACTCCACTCTTTTCAACGGGGGTCCTTCTGCAAAGATCCTTGCCGCACTGGCTTGGAGAGAGGGCTGCATCACTGCCCATACGGTATTCCGCTTTACACCTTCCCTGTCCTCCCCTGTCATCGCCTTCCTGTCCTCGGTAGGTTGTCGCAGCGCTAGGAACCTCATGTATGGATGCTTACACCGGCTTGCCCCTGCCGTACGAGGTCACTTCGGCCTATTATCTGTCCGGTGATCAACCCAGCGTGCATACGGAGGCGCTTGTCGTCACTCCGGTCACGAAGCTCTTGCAGTTTACCGACCCGTCCCGCACGCCTTTACAAAGAGCGTACGGCATGGTTGGCGTGAATTGCAGCGGGGCACTTGACGGTAACCTGGCCGCGCTCACAGACAAGAAAATTGCCACAAGGTGTGTTGCCGCCGCTGTTGCTATTGCTACCTCTCCTGCTACTGCTGCGGCTTATCCTGTAGAGTAGCTATGCTTTCTGGGCACGTCTCCTGTTCGCATTCAGCTGTATTTTATATGTCGCCGGTTGCGGCTCTGGTGATCTTTGTGTGCCGTGATAATTGATTCCTTTTAAACACTTTGTGTGTGTGTGCATAATATGGACGCAGGCGGTATGTAACGAAGGTCTATGTATGTAACGAGCTTTTCCTCTGCACCTCGAACGCAACACGCATCGAGAGACGCAAACCCAAACCAAAATGTCCCGTGCACCGTCGTCCATCCCAACCGCAGGCTTACAGGTGTCCGCATGCTTTACGCCGATGCCAAGCTCTCGTCGTTGGTCGTCCTCTCCGTCTCGGTCCTCTCCAGCCTACCTGAAACCAGCCTACCACAGTGCCGAGATGCCGCCAGCAAAGTTGACGCAGTCTATGCAGCTCTTGCCACACGCGCTGCCTTAGTAGGCAAGGTTGATCTCTCGGCAGCAGGGTTACTAAACGCGACGATCATGTCTGCGGCCAGAAATACTTGCAACGCATCAGCGGAGGACGTGCTGGCTGCCGGCGCAATGGCACTGGCCAACCAGGCGGAGTTTATGTACCGCAGGCTGGTAGCGGAGCTGTTGGAAGATGGCACCATGTCGTCGCTGCTCTCGGCGCTGCCGCTTCATGCGCTGTCCGCGGCGACTCGTGTCGCGTATCTGGCACAGACGCGCTGTGGCGAGGTGCTTGCCGCTGTACGGCGCGGCGAAGACAGCGCTGCACAGCAGTTTGTGGAAGGTACCGTGGGATGTAATATTATATTATCGTATGATACCTTACCTGGGATGGAGCCGGCTGTTGATAAGCCGCCATGCGTTTACCGAGCGGTGTGCGGAACCTAACCCGGGTGATATGGACCAACATGCATGCTTATGGATCATATGGCTGCGAGTCGTTTCCGTCCTCCATGCTAACCTCCGTACAGCCGTCGGGTTATTCACCTTCACCGCATCCGCACCCGCTTGCCGCCTGCCAGTAAACAAGGCACGAAATGGAACGGTGTTTGTCCCCGCAGACCTTCCTCTGCTGCTTGCGGCCGCTCCAGTCAACCTCACCCTGATGGCACAGGGACTCGGCCTGTCCGAAGTCCCGCCACCATCCGATCTCTGGCTGCATCTGCGATCCTCCGTTGGGGACCTGGCAAGCTGCAAGGTGCGAAGTGGGACAGCAGCCGCCGTGCCATTGGAACCTGAACAAGCTGCCAGATCTCGCCTTTGCCTGCATTTCTGTCTGTCTTCCTGCCTGTCTGTTCGCTTGCCTGCCTGCCTGCCTGCCTGTCGACTTCTGCTCCATTTTGTCAGTATGTTGTCCGTATGTCTTTCGGTTTATTATTTTGGTTTATTATTGTGTATTATTGCGTTTGCTACTTTAGCTTTCTTGTTCTTTGATGTTCAAGGCTGTAGAGGAAAACGCACTGTTCCGGTAGAGGGTGCGTCCGCCAGACCACCAGGACTCTCGCCTCACAAAGACATCTGCCATGCACGATATGTTTTTCCAATCATTACCCCCTTTACTAGCTTCCGGCTTGCCTTGTGTCACTGCGCAGGTCGAAGCGACGTATCTGTACCCATACCAACGGACGAGCGCCGTCACTTCCACGAACGGCTCGGCGCTGCTTCCAGGAGCTTCCAGTGCCCTGGTAATAACTTGGGATGTGCTTTCAGTCGCAGCGGACAGACGTGGTTTTCGTTGGCCTGCTGCTCCCCTACTTCCCTTGGTCCCGCATTCTGTATGTTAGGCAGTGAAGCTGCTGGGTCGGGACTAACTGTCGCCTTTTGCAACCACGTAAGGTGGTACGCCAGCAATCGCCGCCACCAGGCCAAGCATCCTCGTCCCACTCTTTCTCCCGCCTTTCCTCATCGCCTGCTCTGCGCACGGCTGCTTTCCTGTCTAATCTCGCCATGCGCTCGCCATGCGCTTGCGTTCACTGACAGCAGCACTGCTGTATGGCTGCCTCTGCTCTCTGTCGCCACCACGCCTGGTGCAGGTAACGGTGCCTTCGGGTTGCAGTGACAGTGCATCATTGGCCAAGACGCGCACGTCGATGTCTGTTTTGGTGCCCCCAACCAGCAGCAAGGCCGTGGTCGACCAAGTAGCATGTCTGGCCACCAAGGCCTTCATCCAGGTCTCTGACGGCGAAGCGCCGCGTGACATCAGTGCGGACGATTACGCGCGCGCCTACCAGTGCCTGGGTGTCACGCTGCCTAGCGAGCTGGTCGGCACCACTAACTTCGTATCCCAGGAGTGGAAAGCAGACAGCGTGTTTGACGTGCGCGTGAAGCTTGCCAACGCACGACTGCAATGCGTCACAGAGCCCACCTCGCGCTTCATTAACGGTAAGTCCGCTTAGGGTATGCCTGTCCGCTTATGACCTGGCACGCCTGCATGTGCACTGGATTCCCCAGCACTCTAGCAACGGCATTGGATATTGGGTTTTCATTAGTTGTATCTCGTTACGAGGAAAATCCCGATGTTAGCAAACTCTGGATGAAGAGAGAGGGAGGGAATAGGGATTGTGGCGCTAAACGCACCGCAGATGTTGGGACACATTGGGACGTGGCCCTTGGTTGACAATACTACCGGCGATGTCCGCTGGTCACGTGATGGAGTTACTTCACCCCAACTCACAGAAGCGTTCCGCCACAATCACAGAAGCGTTCCGCCATAATCTCCTGCACAGGCCTCTCCGGTGAGGACGAGGACGACGTGTTCGACAAGTTGATGACGCGCTTGGCTCGCGATGTGCGTTCCAATACCGTCATGCTCAACAACAAGACCTACCTCGCGGGTGTGGTCCGCGACACGTGTGAGGAATCTCTGCGGGAGGCCGCCTCCCGGCAGCGCCGCCGGTTGCTTCAAATCGATCTCAGCACTGATGTGGTGAGTCGCTTGCACCCCTGCCTAGCCACGCTAGAAGGAACCGCTACCACACGAGGAAAAGCCGGGATCCATTCACCGTTGGCGCCATCACGATACTCAGGTTGCGCCACCATTTTCAGTTTAGAATCAATTACTGAGCTATCCTAGCGGAATTTTATTTGGACTCGAGGTTCCGGACATCAAGTAGTGTCGTCCATTTCTCGTGACGCGTTTCAGCCCACCAGGTCCCAAAAATTATATGCACCAAGGCTCATCCCGGCCCCAACTACAACCTCGCTCTTGCGCGAACCTTGTTTTCCCCTTCCATCTCGTGCCACCGATGCGCCGCAGCTGGAGGGCATGTTTTCGACCGTCGCCAGCACCGTGGCTGCCAGCGTGCAGTACCTGATGGACCTGGAGACGCAGCTGCTGGCCAACGTGTCGACGTCCTCCTCGTCCTCCAACTCCACCAACACCAACACCAACACATCCGCGATTACAAGGGCCGTGCTGACGAAGGCCACGCAGGTTGTGGTGGTGCAGACGACTGCCCTGGGCCCTGCGCTGGCGAACCTGGCATCGGAAGCCAGCTCGGGCAACACCCCCACCCTGGAGCTGCAATTCACAGGCGACGGCCTGCGTCAACAGGTGTGGATGTGGAGTCTGTACTTATCAGGGTTTCCTTCAATGCTTTGAACAGCGTGCGTGGGAACAGTGTGCGTGGGACTAGGCACATAACACGTTTTGTGTACTCTTGCGTCGTCTGCATTATTGCACCCTGTCGTTTTGTGTCGTTTCGTGTTTGCTTTGCCAAATTTTAGCGAACGTCCCTTAAAATGCTACAGCCATGATGGATAATTGAACAGCCCTTGGTAAGGCAACGCTTCCCGGGGCTCTGTCGCCATGATGTTGCATGTTGGTCACGTATCTAAGCAAACTGCGGTCACGCGTGTTTGTGTACTTCCTCGGGCCGCAGATCGATGCCGTACAAGTGCCTGTGCCGGCGACCCCCGCTGGCGCTCCAGAAGGCGATGGCCGGGGGGTTGGCAGTCAGAGCGGCGGGACCGACACGGAGGCGGGTACTGCCGCAGGCGGTAGCGGCAGCCCCTCAACCAGCAGTCAAGATGGCAGAAGCCGCTCCAAGGGCGTCCCCATTGGCCTCATCGCCGGCATCGTCGCCGGCGGCGTTGTTGCTGCCATTCTTGCTGTCTACGTCGCTGTCCGCATGTCCAAGCGATCAAAGGCCTCAAATGACTTCCAAGAGCAGCAGGCCGACAGCGGTGAAATGCAAGACCCCGCCGAGGCAGACTACATGTCCGAGGAGGCACCCGGTGAAGGCGGCCAGCCTTCCGCCGTCATGGCCATACCCGAAGCCCTGCAGCGTCTGCAGGTCTCCATTGTGCCGCCGCTGCCTCCCAGCAAGCTGAGATGGCGTGTAGCAACTGCTGCCGCTGCCGCCGGCGGGGATGCGTCCGGCGCAGGTCCATCCAGCTTCTCCCCACGCAACGTCCTGTCCAGCCGCGAAGGCTCCGTACACTCTCCCGTACATGACGATCTGGACGTGGAGCAACTTGAGTTTAAGCGCTCCCCCAGCGCGCCACTGCGGGACGACCTTTCAACCGTGCAACGCGGCGAGTCCATGGCGGCATTGCCGGGGCAGGTGGGCCGCTTGCCGCGCCGCGTGACAGTGTCCGGTACATACGAGCGGAGTGCATTGGCAGCGGAAATGGTGTCCGGCATCGCTGCCGCGCGCGACATGTCCGTACCCAACTCTCCTGCATCGGTGCGGTCGGCCCTCGCACCTCGAATGTCACGGCAACCCAGCGGCGCGGGCGATATTGCGCTGCCACCACCACCGCCGCTGGGGATGCCGCGGCGCGTGACGCTGTCGGGCGCGGAAGGTGCAGCGCAGCTGGAGGGCGCGGAGCGTCCGCCGCGACCTGGTGGTCCACGCTCCGACTCGATGCGCCGGCTTAACACCGTCAGTGCAAACATACCCCACCGCCTGTCACAGCGAAATCTCGTCGAGCTACCTGACGCTCCCAACACCGTCGACGAGCCGCAGCGCCGCGTGACGGTCTCGGGAGTTGAGGGGCCCACTCAAGGCGCTGCTGCCGCTGCTGGCCGCTCATTCTTGACAGCTCCACGCTGGTCTGTCCAGCGAATGAACGTGGCAGCGATGGCGGCGGCCGAGCCGGATCTGCCTGTCACCAGACTCAGCAACTCTGGGGACGCGAATTCCAGCCCGTCCTCCTCAAGGCGCGTCACAGGCGCTGGTGATGCTTCTCGGCAACCGTCGCGGCAGGCGTCTCGGCAGGTGTCCCGCCAGCCTTCTGAGGACGGGGGGGCAAGCCGCTGGCTGCCGCAACCTCGTGTGATAATGTTGATGCGGCCCCGCTCTGGACTCATTGTCCCTGAGCCCGCCCCAACCTCTCCAGAGCTGCCGTGAGGTGCTCGATGGATGCTAGGCGGCCGGAGTCGCAAGAGCTGTAAAGAACCATTACTTTTCGTTATCGGACCGCCAAAGTTTGTATGAAATCTATGCGGCTTAAATTATCGAATGCTTTATGCAAGGTATCGAATGCTTTCTGCGAGGTAACTCGACTTCCGAGGCACGCGGATGTGATGTTTCATCTGACTAAGGAGGAGTTTTATTTTTTCCTAGGGACTTCACTTGCATTTGTCTCTCCTGGCTGTACCGTGTTCTTTGAGCATGTATTCCAGCCAAAACTAGAAATTTGTTTGGCCGTCTAGGTAAAGTGTCGGCCTTTTCTCCGATGAGCGTCTTTTCGTATTATTATATTAAACGCAGCGGTCATAATGCTTAAGAGACGTTCCTGAGTGCATCTTTTTTTATGTGTCATGATGTTTTCCTGATATTGTACCCCCGGCCGCCGGCCGGTGCATTTTCCTGGCCAGCTCGGGCTCATCATACGGTGGCTTACGAGCTCGGTCGCCGCCTCCCTTGGCATGCGCCGCGGCAGGCCTGCCGAAGGCCTGGCACATACCTTGGTGCATGCATCGTATTCTGAGTTTCGGATTTTTTTCCATGTCAAGCTTTCCTGCTTGTCAAGCAGAAGGATAACTCAGCAATGAGTTTCGCATAACTGTCAGTCTGTAGTAGCACTCATGTTGCAGCGTCACGGAGCCTAGTTTAAGCAAGGAAAGCTGGATAAAGCGTGTCCATGGCCATGCACACACGCATAGAAGGCTATCTGTTTTCCTGGTGGTAGTAGTCATGAGGTTGATTGCGAGTGTAGACCGAACAGCATCTCTCACCCTGAAGGCCCTACGCGTGCACCCTACAAGTGCGGCGTCGAAATCCTTGCGCACCCCATTCCTTTGGGCCCAGCACGTCGGCACCCCATTAACACGACAATAATCACAAGCATCCTTCCGCCCTGTATCACCGTTAGCGCATCCTAGCATTTTTTCTTGTACACCCTCATCTGGGCCGGCTCGGCACATATGCAGCATCGCTTTGCGTTTTGCGTGGGTCAAGAGTCGCGGGTCTGGTCGCCGTCTGGCAGACCCAGCAACGTCGTTGTTAGTTAGTCATATCATCAGGTGCATATCGAAATGTGTTGTTTGAGACTTGTTGATTAATTGTTTGACGCCCGGAGGGCTGTGCACGCTGTTTCCTAAGAGTGTCACGACAAGTTTTACAATGTTTTACCAAGTTTTACTTTTTAACGCCCAACTATTTTTCCATGCCGCATCAATGAAGTAGATTGATAGAAATCTTTATTGGCGTAGGCATTTGTTGGGCGAATTTTTTCTCGCCGCCGTTATTAGTTGTTGATGAGCTGTAGTTGCGAGCATGGCGAGCGCACACGAGTACATTACTCCCTTACTATTTACGTTCATGACTTGAGCTCTCGAAGTTGTTAGTTTCTTGCCGGTTTAGCCTCGTCATCACAATATCCCTCCCCGCCACGCATTCCTGCTTAAGTGACTTTAATTGGCCCTTATAGGAAAGTAGGGACAATGCTCCGGGACGCATTCTACTCGTTTTTACCCCACCGGCGAATCTCTAATCCCACTTGTCACTAGGGGAAATTTCTGCCACTCAGTTGTAAATTGTTCGTCCACTGCGTCCGTTGCCACCTGTTGCCACTTTTCACTATTTGTTTGCTGTTTTCATGCGAAGACTACGTTACAAACAAGTACCTGCACGCAAGGAAAGAACGTCTTCGTGAAAGGGTAGGGCCGGGTGAGGGCACACTACCACGAAGCGGATCACCAAGGCCTACAGACCAACCGCTTCACGGCAGCACCCAAACGTAGCTACGAACAACCCGAATTAGCCAACACTGTCGCGTGCCGCGACACAAGAGCCACACTGGCTCGTACGCCATACGGCAAAGACACTCCGTATTCGCAGAAAACCTTAGTTTTCAACGCTTCACGTAGAAAACTGTCAGTTAGTTTAAGGAAAGGAAAGGCAGCGAATCAGTATCCGCGATAAATTCTACAAGGAAGCGCACCTGCCCGAGGCACTGCCCAGCCCGCAAGTCCTCGCCCTAGGGCAGCAACAAGGCCACCGGATCCGCAGGCCTATGGGCTCTCGATGCAGGTGCAAGCCGGATGATTTTATCGCCCGTTGGCCCTGCTTCGACGGCTGTTAGATTCACATATATCTTTACTGTCAGGGCGGACACTTGGGTTTCGGAAGCAGGGGCGCAGAGGTACACGAGAGGCACTTGGACAATCCTGGGGTCCCCAGGACAGGGGGCGCTCCCCCCCGGGAGGCGCTTCATGCCGAGTGCTCCTGCCCCCAAGCATGTGCTCCGTACTAAGGAGGTGTACACTGCAAGACACGGTACGCGGCTTTCTCGTTCACTCCACAGATCACTGACCACGGCAAGTCAACGGAAAGGGGAGCCAAACCATAAGGTCCGAACCGTGGCCTCAGCTTCCCAGTTTAAGAAAATACTCGAAAGTGCGCCCCCTCATCCTCTCTCGCAGGCTTCCTGGTTACATCGCGCTATAGCATTCGACGCAGGATATCGTTGGCGCTGGTGAGGAACCGACAGCCATTTAGCCCCGGACCGCTCCGGTCACCTCTCATGTAGTTGAAAGCTCCGGCATGCGGCGTTAACCCATCAGCGCTGACCTAGTAGGCACGCGCTTCAGCCCGCCAACCCCAGGCTCCGCAGCACCTGCTATACCGCACCTCCCACAGCCATCACATAGGCCATGGTCCGGGCCTCTGCGATCCCTCAAAACAACAAAGCGGCCAAACAAAGCCACATCGCCAGCCGCCTTGTTGGGTCCCCAACAAAGCGGCCTCGCCAGCCGCCACTCCTAGCCACGCGGGAAAACACTCACGCGCACCTCAGCATGCCCCTATGTGCACACAGTACTTGCCCACACTACCCGCAGCCAGTCCGCCGCCGCCGCGCGCGCTCTGCATATATGCTTACCAACCAGCAGATACATACACTGCCATTCGCCCTTTTTCCGTCTTGATATAAACAAACGAACTAACGAAAAACGAGCAAGGTGCCGAGCTCTGCGTATCCTCACCTGCAATCTCAAAGGCCAACCCTGATACTCCAGGCATTATCTGGTCCAACAACCTCTGTATACACGCCACTACCACCACCCTCCCTCATTCACATCATCCTCGTTCTCGTCCTCAACCGAAAGAAAGCATTTCAGCATTGCTACGCTCTCGCCTTCGCCGCTTCGATGCCAGCATGCTGCCCTGCATGGTGGCTCAAACACACCAGCACAGCACAACACAGCATAGCGCAGCCCCACACCGTTCTGGGCACTGTACGGGAGCCGCGGGGCCGGTGGTTGGCTCCCCCGCAGGATACTCCTCCGTTACCTCACACACCACCACCGCCACCACCACGATGCACCAGTGTACACGCGAATGCATGGCAAGGGGCCAACCACTTGCTCTATTTCGTCATTATGGCTACAATCTCCAGCTGCTGGCTGCAAGCCAGCTCGTCGGCGCAGCCCGGCTGCGGCGCCGCAATGCGCCAATGCCGTACCTCCAGGCCGATACTGCACATGGACGACAGCACGGCAGCGGGGTTGAGGGAGTCTAGCAGCGGCACCTGCACGCACAGCCGGGCGCCTGGCGCCAGCACCGGCAGCAGCGAACGCAGCGACCCGTGCGTCCACCAGCTGGCCCGCTGCGTGGCGCTCATGTGGGAGCCTGCATGCACGGGTGAGTAAGGCGATAAAAGAGGGAGCGATGAGGGGATTATGACAGTGTCAAGAGGAGGGCGACGGCAGCAGTGCAAAGGGGAGGAAAGCGGTCCTAGCCCAATCGAAATCTACACCCAACCGGGCGCGAACATGTGCTCAAGGCACGAAAAGCGCGGAGACCCACCAGGGCCTTGGCTGCAGGATTTCCCTGTGCAGGCCGCTGGGCATTAGCATATTACAGCTGTTACGTGTTTTAGGCTTCAGATGAACCTAAAAGACAAGCGAGCACACATGCGCATGTGGCGTATTGTTTGGAGAAAAATTCGGACAGGATGATGTGCTCCCCAGGGATAAGGGCACCTCAGTTTTGAGGCCAACTAGATAAAAATGGATGAAGACCAGGTCAGCTGGCAGCCTAGAGCGGGGCTGGAACGCCGAGTACGGTCCACAGTGTTCGTCATCCCCATCCCTGACATCTTCCCACTCCCCGCCTTGATGTATGTACGAGGGGCTCTCACCGTCCAGCAGTACACAATCGAAGCCGCCCTCGGGGGCCTCAGTCAGGACGTCGTCCAGGCAGCCGGGACCCAGAGCAGCGCCGGAGAAGGGTGTTGCGCGCAGGCCGCGCTTCCGGGCCGCCTCCACGTCCGCATCCACGGCCCACACCTGCTCACGCCCACCACCAGCCCGCACAGCAACATCATCACACAGTAACATATAGCAACACAAGGAAAAAGGCATAAACCACCACGGCATGACACGGGGCGACGCGAGACAGACGATACATGCAACGCGGCCGACTCAGTGGACCAGGCAGGGATTGCGTAAGGACGAAGCAACGACGTGCGCTGCGGGGCGGGCTGACCAAGAGGGGATGGAGGTAGAGGCATGAACACCATCTCTTGGCTGATCCCCTCCTCTCCCCTCCCCTCCCCTCCCCTCCCCTCCCCTCCCCTCCCCTCCCCTCCCCTCACCCCAACCTCGCGGCACAATGTGAACCACTCCACTCGCCTGCAGCCCCTGGCTGGCCAGCAGCTTGGTAAGCGCCCCGGCACCGCAGAACACGTGCAGCAGCTGGTCGCCCCACTCTGCGTCTTGGCAGCTGGCCAGTCCGCCCGCCGCACGGCCCATGCGGGGGAAGGAACAAGGCGCACAGCGGATAACGCCCAGCGCTGCCAGCCAGTCCAGATAGTCCAGACCGGGGGCAGGGGCACCTGGCGAGAAGGAGAGTCGTGCAGAGGGTGAAAGAAGGCAGTGCAAGACGGGAAAACGAGCTAAAGTAAAAGAGGAGTGAATGGTGTGTGAGAGGGGTAAGGAAGGGAGGTGCAGGGAAGCAAGAGACTGAAAAACGGACCAGAGGTGGCCGATGGCGAAGGGATCGAGCCCCAAACAAAGGGAGGGGTTGAAGAGAGGGACGGGTTTCGAGGGGGAGTTGCCGTTGTTTCAGAGGCTGTGAGGTCCGGCTGGCGCGGTGGCGTGCAGGTCCGGGAGGCCTCTTAACTTAATCAGTCGGTTCCGAGGAATCGCACCCAGCCACCCAGCAATGCATCCGTCACACACTTACCCTCTGCGCCGATCACCTCGCCCGCTGCCAGCCGCGCTGGCCAGCCCAGCGCCACCCCCGCCGCCTGAGAGCCCTTCTCCCCAGCCAATGCCAGCCGCTCCGCCAGCTCGCCGAGGCCCCCCACAGAGAAAGTGGCCACTGCGCCCGGCGGGGGCTGCACTACGGTGCCCGGCTTCTCATTGCCCCCACCTGATGGGAGGCGGGGCCGGGGGCGGGAGCCGCGTGGAGTGGAGCGGAGTAGGGGCTGGGTAAAGCGGATATGCACAAAAACAGAACTAGCCGTGCAGTTGGGTTGACATCGGTAGGGTCACGAAAGGAGGCGGGGGACCAGGCGCGACCCAACCCCAGGAGGCCACCAGGGGGCCCCCTTCAGCAGGTGGACTCTGAGGGTGAACTGCGGATGTCCACGAAGACGTAAACCCAGCCAAAAGCTGAGATTAAGGGGACAAAAAAAACCCAGCCGCATTAGGGACTGAGGGTGAGAGGCATTCCCGTGCGGACGTCGAGGGTTGAATTTGCAGAGGGTCATTTTACGTGGTGTGGGCGCTGTTGTCCCATCAGCATGTCCGATGGAAAGTTGTGAGGAGTAGAATGCGGGAGTAGCAAGTTTGCAGCAGCACAGGGATCCGACTGATTTGCCCTAGCGCGATAGGTGGCAGCGCATTGCTCCGTATGGTGGGCGAGCTGCATGGGCGGAGATCCCCAATAATACTGTTGCTGCATTGCTCCCGCTGCAGCACCAGAGAGCCCGCTTCGACGGGTGTGGCTGCTAGGCCGGGCAGTAGAACAGTAGGCCATAGGACCGTCACTTACCAGCAAAAACAATACACTGCTAATATACGAATGCAGCACGAGCCAGCCAGGTATCCAATCACCCAGTCACCCATCCATGTCAACCGTTATGCATGCATGCGTACATACATACACACATGCCCGCGGATATTAGCTAGCCACCCAATCAGTCAACCAAGACCCACTCAGCTCCTACACCGCTGCACAGCGACTTGCCTGCGATAAGACAGCTGGCCGCTCCGCTGGCATTACCGCACTCCACGTCCTCAAACGAATCCCCCACCATCAGCATGTCGGCCGGATTTATGCCCCACGCCTGTGCGTTGAGTCATCGGAATGACAATGGACCGTTACATTTCATGCATTTCGGCAAAATGGATGGGCTGCAGGTAAATCACAAACTGCAACAGCAAACCAGGACAGGGTGTAACCGACGGTGCTTCGTGTTCGCTCTTCCTTCCTCTACCCTAGGTAGGTGACGCCTTCCAAACCCCACAGGTGGTCAAGTTGCACACTCCTCCCTCCTTACCTCTTTTCCACCACCCGAATCCAACCCAGGTGCTCTCTCCCTTGTAAGGAGTCCCCACTCCCACCAACTAACCCCTCAGCCAACCGAACCCTCAACCAACCCACCTGCGCCACGTGAACCAGCAGCCGTCTGTCGGGTTTCACGTACTTGAACTCGCGTGTAAGCACTTGCGAAAACAGCCCGGACCACTCGGGCCCTATGATGCGGAAGAAAGCGGCCACGCTGTCCGATGTGTTTCGTGTCACCAGCGCCACAGGCACCTGCATCCACGGGTTGGAAGGGAATTAAGAAAAATCCGCTTTAAAAGCCGCATCTACACGCCATCACAGCCCCACCTGCCCAACCCATGCCTAGTTTGCCTCGCTCTAACTACCAACTAATAAACCAACCAACCAACCAATCAACGAACCAATCACCCAACTAGCCAGTGGTGATCTACCCTCCTGCCGTACGTAAAGCCTCTCCCTTGCTTCCCTCCCTACCTTGTGGTCCTTAATCAGCTGTAGCAGCTGCAGCAGTCCGGGTTTGGCACTCACGGCCCTGGCTGCCTGCTCCTCGATTTGCAGGATGGTGGTCATAGCAGCCAGGATACGGGAGTCCTGGCCCCAGGACTCCATCACGGTGAATAGGTCGCCCACGGGAATGCCTGCAGGGCCCAGGGCCGGGGCCGGGGGGTTAGGGATTGCGATAAGGCGAAAGAATCAGGAGGCTGGACAATTTTTGAGGCGTTCCAGGCGCGTGACAGGGAGCTATGGTCCCTTATGGAACCAAGCGGATCTTGATTCACTCTGCCGCGCTCGGGCAGCGGGATTCTCAGGCCCCAATGTTGGCCTCATGCCATCGTGGAAAGCTGCTTTGTGCCTTACAGAATCGGTGCGCCGCTATAGCCCCAGAATGGCACAAGCAACGAGCGGGCAGGTACGGCTGTCTCACGGCATGAAGGACATCGGAAGCTTGGCGAAAGAAGTGGCTCTGCATGATTTTTCTGGCTAATGGATTATCCGGGAGTAGTGGGAGCCCAAGGGATGGATAAAGGCGCCAGAGCGCACGGAGTTGCCGTGGCGCACGGATTATGGGTGTGCAAGAACGCACCTGTCCTAGCGCGCATGTCCGCAAAGTCGATGTGTGCCTGCGCGTGGGTTTAAGCATATGGAAATGGGCGCTGATCTATTGCGTCTTCTTGGGCATCCTCCCCCAGGGCCTACCTCGGTCAAAGTCCCATCCATGTCTGCACAGCTTGGGAGAAAGCCAGATACGAGGTGGTTGAGCAAGATTCGTTAAGATTTCGACTCATGATATTAGGTTAGATCAAACGCGCCTTATTACGCGATAAGGGCTACAAAAACGGGCTGCCTCAAGGACGATGCGTACTGTAAGTGTTGGTTTGGGCGGTCGCTTACCAAAGACAATAGCTTTGTAGAACAAAGAGCGCGGCGTCGCTGACTGCTCAGGGATGACTGCTGTTTGCTGCGTCACGGTTTGCGTCGCCGCTCGCGCAATCGTGCGGCGACGACTATGAAGGCCATGGCCGACACGCTGCCCAAGCGGACACCGACGAAGCTGCATTGCATGAATATTTACAAATGCAATACTGTAACTACAATTTACCGTGCACTAGGATCTAGTACTCGGGCATAGGATAAGAAACGCTTGCTCAAGTTCGCTCGTCAGTTGTCGCTGCAACGCTTGTTGCATATTCAAATACCTACGGAGTTCAGAATGCCCATTGCGAGCTGACGCTAAATTGGCAAATTGCAGTTATCGCCTCCATATCCCCTGCAGTACTAACGACCACGGCTCTATCTCCACCTTTCTCTGGCGCAAAGACAATTTCCGCCTTCGTCTCCAAGCCAAATCCCCAGGAAACCTTGAAACGATCATGTCAGGTCTGTGCTGATTCTAATGCAGGTACTAACCTCTACCAGGAAAGTGTGATCGACCAGGTAGGGCGTCGGAAGTTCGTTGGTGAGAGTTGGGTGACGGTTGGAAAGCATGTGCACGTAGTTCGCTTAGCACATTCTACTCAGCATTTTGATATGTTTGCAGGTCCACTTCTGTCTGTGCGTGTCTTGCAGTAAAGGCTAGGAGTGAAGGCAACTGGAGGTGTGCAAGCGTGCCGATAACATTGGAAAGCCAATGTATCCGGACGCTGCTTTGAGGCAGTGAGGCCCGAGGAGACTCATTTTGGGTTTTGGTAAGCCCGAACAGGACAGGCACTAAGGCTGACAGCGAAAAGGGAGGGGCAAGATAAGCGAGGAGCTGGCCATTTGCAATACCATAACACCCAATCCAACTAGCATCGTACCATGGACAAACGCCCCTGCAGAAACCCGATGAGGATTTACCAGTACCGCAACATTAGATTTGTGCTAGTTCAACCTCGTCTGTCCAATCTTTAAGCAGTCCACGGGACCACTGGCTTGCTGTAGGAAAGCAATAGCGTTCGCGCGCAGTGTGAGCTACCTTCCTAACCCTCACTGAGCGTCCTCCTCATGATTTACCGCCGTTATGCCTCAGTAGGAGTTAGTTGAACGCGGTGTCCTTTTATCTATGGGTTGCAGCTTACCTTCCAAAAAATGTTGAGTCATGCGGTCTGTACCGACAGTTCCCTAATGAGCATGAGCACAATTTCGACTTTACCTATCACCATCTTAATGTCGGTTGCGCTTCAGTTTCTGTCGGCTTCTAAATTGGCGTCGTCTCTCGGCTCTGACTCGCATAGCCACGGCGCACAGCCACTTTGGCGATGGTAATGACGACCCGGGGTCCAAATGAATCTCCCCGCTTTCGTCGGAATGTGTTCTTTTGCCGGCCACTGAAGTGCTGGACACCTGACAGGAGAGGCTCGGCTAGCGCCCTTTGATGCCTCAGGCACTTCGGTGCTGCCTGTACCGTAAGGGAGGTGACAGCGAACCCCTACTTCGCTGGCTGATCCCGCGTCTCCCTGGCTGGCTTGCTGCCTGGGGGCAGTAACCTGCGCAAATCTACATCCTTTTCACACGTCTCATCCATTGCCAGGCGCGCATTTGCTCTGCAGCGTCGCTAACGCCCCACAGCACCTCCACTCCCCAGGCAGGCACCAATCATCTCATGAAAAGCAGCCGAGGGCCACACCCATCCACAGGAAAACAGCACCAGAACAAACAGAATGTAAATCAACATCATCTTCTGATGCAATCTTTGGTGGCCACAGGTAAAATGCGCAGGCCAGTCACCAATTATTCTTTCCTTGCGGTAGCCCTGGCCCTGATGTGGCCACCATGGATAGCACCGCTAAACAGAATTGCATGCCGTCTGTTGCCTTGGCTAACTTTAGCACTCCTCAGGCCGCACCGAACCGGTATATCACCACGAGAACGGCTGCGGATACACATCATGGAAAGGACGGAACGGTAAATTCTTCGGGAGTACAAACAAAACATCATTATCGCCCAGCATATTGCACAGAGCATCTAAACTGCAGGGGGACCACGCACACACAGGCACATGCTTGCACCCGGCGGCAAACACCGCCAGGACAGCAGGGTGCCAGAGCACAGGAAGCACAGGAGGCTCCATAGTACAAAAATGCACTACAGAAGGATACGACAGCAGCAGCCAAACGGCCTCCAAGCCAACTGCCGACGGGTTGACCGTTTGACGCCGATGAGAACATGGCCATCGAGACAGACATACATGCGAACGCACAAGGCCGACGGCAGGCGCACACGCTCATCCATTCCCCCACACAAAGCAAACCCAAACAAACTAACGAAACAAGCAGCAGCGTAACGAAACAGTGCTGGCGCAATTGTAACACGCAAAGGCAAAGCGACGGAAAAGACACCATCGCTGACCGTATGTGTGCGGGGGGAATGAGCCGTGCCCATAACACCTCTGCAGGCCCCCCTCTACCGTCTCAGCGCCGAAGGTATTTAACACAGAACACACACGCACACAGAAATGCCACTTTCAAAATTGCACAGCCAAGAGATCAGAGCGCCTCTCGCAAGAGAAAGAGTCCCTGCCCTCTCCTCATGTCACATCTGTCATGGTGTCGAGTCGACGTCGCCCAACCTCCCGCACCGCCTTAAGCACGCTCGCGGCGACCGTTCCCCAAGAGTGCGGCACAGGACCGAACACGCACGTGCATATCAAGATTTCAGTCCGAGGCGCTTTAGAGCGCATGCATGCTCCCGTGCTCCCATGCATTGCTCCTGCACCGCCGCTGCCCCCTTCAGAGCCACCTCCAAGGGGTTGTACAAGTAAGCCGCGTTGCTTCGGCCTTTCCATGCACCCACTCACTATCCTTTCCCCCGCCCCCGCAGCCGTGCTTCCCTGCAACAGGCAGCAGGCACCACAACTCGCGTCCATTCCAGGTCTAGCAATCCCCCTTCCTCCTTCCATCGCGCTAAAAGCCAATGCAGCCTCTGCCCCCTCCTTTGTCGGTAACCACGAGTGCAATGCCGATTACCGGAAAGCCGCACGACCGGCCGGGTCTCCACACCACAACTCCCTGCTGCCCAGCATGCCCTACTGGGCATCATAATGCCGAATCACCCACCAGGCAGCGAGTAACGACAGGGCCGCCATGTGCCGTCCTACCGCCCTCTTGCCCCACAGGGTGGTCAAGGGCCTGGCGCTCACACGTCCGCGATTTAGTGCCGCGGTGGAGGAGACCAGCGCCAATTTGTAGGCAGCGCAGACAGACAGACAGGTGACACCGTTGCAAAAGCCGCGGGTGTGGTCCCAGTCAACCACTCCAGCCCTTCCGGTGCAAGGCAATCATATGCCCGTCGTCACGGCACATCAGGGGGGGCATTCGGAAACCCGGCGCCGCAATTGCACATGCCGAGTGAGTTGGAGCGTGATATTGTTGTGCTTTTAAGTTATAAGAAAAGGCAAAACAAAACGGAAAACGGTCCTGATTGATACCAATACGATACCCATAAGCGACGGGTCTCTCAATAGGCACCCCATCCCAGCGCCAAGACTGCCGGGCCTGACCTGACAATCCCGATCTTAGCCATTTCCCCGGGTCCTGCGTGTTCGCATCAGGTACGACTCCCTAATCAGCAGCACGTCGCAGCGGTGAGCCGCGCATGGCGCCGCACATACGAAATGTAATCTGGCAAGACATCGTCGGCCCTGCACGGTGCGCACGGGACCAGAGGTCGCATCCGTCCCCGCACTCTGTACGGGGTTGTTCACAGCATACATATATCCTCTCTAGAGGGACATGGCGACCCGAACCAACAGACCATTACCACCACCAGCATCCGCACATGACCTTTCGTTGGATTGACCACAAAAACTTAGCACCAGCACAACGGCCGCCATCATTAACTAGCACCGAGCAGTAACCACGGATACGCCATACAAGGGAGGACGATCGCTGCCAGAGGGTGATGGTCAACTGCATCCAAAGACACCCCTCACCATCACCTCCTGGAACTACGCACCCCTCCGGCGAGCGCTACCGCCCCCACATCACACGCATGCCTCACCCGCACCGCCAAACAACAACAACGACTATCACACGATAGGCTGCCCATCCCCTGCCCTCCTCCATAATCTAGCTATCCCCAGCAACAGCCACATCTCTCCTCTCCTTTCCTACCCGCTTAGCAGAACCTCAGTGGGTTAATACTTAAAAAGCTGGCCCCCACTATTAATGGCCCACACGCCTCATCCATCCCCACGGCCCACAGCTCCCACACGACTTCCTTTTCCCCCTTGCCTTTCCAAACCCCACGTCACCATATCCCAATCCCGTCACTCGCTTACGATGGCCCAATGAGAATGAAGCCCGTTAACAGCTTAGCAATATCATCTCTTCTCATCATACAATGCAGTTCCTAATCCTTTGACAAGGTGCCTTGTTCCATGTCAGGGCAGGCAACACCTGAAATCAATTGCGGTTCATCTCCCTTCGCCACTGGCAGCTTACAAGACCCACGTCGCACCCCAGCGCTTGCAGTGGGCGAGGCGAGGGGCCAGTGCACAATGTGGCAACCAGCCCTTCCCAGCCCTTACCGCGAAGGGCTGGAGGACGCACAGCCCGGGGCACGAGCCATCGCCGTGGCCAGTGCCCCAATCACCATTCCACCACGGCTTCAACAACCCCGATAACCCAACCGATAAACCCAACGCACATACGAGTTCAGACCCAAAGGCCCCCTGACCGGCGCTTCACATTACAGCCAAGTAGCCGCATGAGAGGATTGGTAAAAAGTAGCCCTGGTGCAGCACAACAAGGAAACCTACCTCCATCTTAAGCAAACTTGAGACACGCACATGAGGCATCATTACCGACCGGTTCGAGAGCACGGGAGCAGAGCAGCTGCAGCAGCAGTGGCCAGCTGACATTATTAGAGTGTGGCTGTTTGCTGCCGACATCAGCGGCATACGTGACACAAAAGCTGACGTGCCTAGTGCTGCTGTCTCCGGGGTGTCGGCGCCACATTGCCCTTGGCTACCTTCATGTAGCGCACACCGCAGGCGTTGCACAGCGTCTTCGGTCCATGAGGGCCAGCTCGCCACACGGGTGTGGTCTGCGGGGTTGGTACAGGGCCCGGGGGGCGAACGAGGCACCAGGAAGAGGTAATCGGTTGTCAGTCCGTCCACTGGCTGGAGCTTCCATCACACGTACGTACGATAACGTTTCTGGTCGGTGCTAAAGCTGTGGCGCGCTGGAAACTATGTCATCACCATTCGCTCAACACCATTCGCCTAACATGCGTCATCATCGTGCAACCCCCTCTTCCCTTTACGCAACACCAGATTGGCTTGACCTGCTTTGTGCAGAAAGGACGGCCTTTTTTCCTGGCTCGCGCCGGGCACGGCCTTGTGCAGTAAGGCAACAAACACTACCCGATGCAAGTAAATGACAAAGGCTATCATAAGGCATGCCATGTGGCATGCTCCAGTCTCATCCCTTTCCATCCCGTCCACAAGACCCAGAAAACATATCCAGACAGAGGTTCGTTCCCCGGTCAACGAACCTCATGTGTCATCGCCGCTGTCCCAATGACTAGCAACCCCACCCCTGCCCGTCCCTCTGCTTCCTAGGCGCCGCACATCACCTGTGTGGCAGAGCCGCTCTCACCTGAGTTCCACACTGCGTACAGCAATGTCCGTTGGGATTGGGTGCCGGCGCCTTGGGCGGGTTGCCGTTGGGAGACGCACGCTTGCGGGGCTTGGGCACAGACGGCAGCGGACCAAGGCGCTTGCCTGCAGGTGGCCAATTTGGGCCATCCATACGACTTGCTTTACAATCCACTCCAACCACAATGGATTTGAACGCCAGGATATACATGCCGACAAACAAGTTCATTCAAGGCACGCGTCCAGGCGGCATAATCACAAATCGCGCAGCCAGAGGACAAACCAGGTGTTGCTCGAATGCCGCTGCGTAGCTGCGATGCGTGCTTCGGATTGCAGACCAGATTAACCCACCAAAAGAGCACATAGGACGGCACGCAGGAGCCATTGCCCGCATCTGTACGGTCAGGTAATTCCCCCACAGACGCCTGCGCCAAAGCATACCACCTCACCGTCAGGTCCCACCATCACCGCCGCGAACGAGCCAACCATGGGGCTCATCCCCACGCCTGGCGGCAACCCAGGCGCCTGCACTTGCCCAGCGGCCTTCGATTTGACGCCCTTTCCAAAAGGCCCCGCTAGGGCAGACAGCGCCAGCGTCGGGTCAAAGAATGGGCCGCGCGCCGCAAAGCCCGGATGCGTCGTCGACGCCGACGCAACGCTAGCATCTGAGCTGTTCGGGGTGCTCGAGGAGCCTGGTGGATTCAGCGGTTGGACCGTGACCTCCACACCGTCCAGATAGCTGTTCATATTTGCGGGCACACTGCGCACCGTTTTCATGGCACCCGAGTTTGCCGTAGGCCGCGGCGGGTGCCAGCCTGCAAGTAAGCCCGCACTCGATGGTGCAGCGCCTGCTGTGCCGTCCTGCCAGGGCGGCACCGCGCCGCTGACCTTGACGCGCTTCGGGCTCTGACCCTTCAGCGTCGCACCAGGCGCGGCAGCTCCGGCAGCGGACGCTGCCGATTGCCGGGTCTTGGTCGACCTGGGATATTGTAAGGGGCTGGGCGACGTTATGATTTTGCGCTTCACAGTGACTGACACGCCCGGCTGGGTTGCGCCAGTCCCACTACTGCCGCCACTTCCCTTGAACTGCACGAGGCCTGATCCTGCCGACCTGGCTCCGGAACCCGACATCATGCCGCACGCAGCGGACTGCTGGTGCTCGTCCTGGAGCTGCTGCTCCAGGCGCTGACCCAATAAGGTCCCAGTTGCTGAGGGCCGTATGGGGATCGAGTCCTCGGGCAGCTCTAGCAACTCGAGCTCACTAACGCTGGGAGGCAGTTGAGGGGTAAGCAACTCGCCCTCTTGCAGCCAGTGCCGGCGCAACTGGGTCTCGTTAAGGCTCGCGCAGCGGCCGCGGGAGCCTAAGGTGAAATGGCCGCCAACCGAGTTTCCGCAGCCGAGCGAAAAGTCCATGGGCAGTGTGTCAGGAGCGACGTAACTGTAGGAGCGGTAGACGTGTGCACGCCGCAACCCTTCCGCTGCGGCCGTAGAGTCCATACAGGCGGAGGAGGAGCCGCCCTCGCCGCCGGTAGCGGCGGCGGTGCCGCCTCCGATCAGTGCAAAGTTGTCGACACTGAACGCGCGCGTCCTTTGTCCACGCTGCAGTTCGCCCGCAGCCGTCTGCTGGACCGGTTGCTCTTGTCGCTGCTGCTCTCCTGCCTCTACTGTTTGTAGCTGCTGCTGCTGCTGCTGTGGCTGTAACTGCTTGTCCTGCTCTATATGTGTTGTTCGCGATTGCGTCTGCCGCACTTTAATAACGGCGCCCGCAAGCGGTGCCGTCTGCGCGCCGCTGTGGGTAAGCCGGGACAGGCTCAGTCCATAGTTCGGCATGCTGATGTGCTCCTCATCTCGGCCCGACGTGGCACCTGGTGCAACGCCTGAAAGCAGAAGGAACCGACGCCGCCGTTAGCGCAGCCATTATAGGTAAACTAGACCCAAATGCTCGTACCAGGGCCTCGCGTAGTTTATCTCCACGCAAACAATGACCGCGTGAACAGAAGTTAGGACGTTCAGTTAACGCCAGATAGCTAACATGGTGTGCAGCTATGAGCACGCACGCTGCTCAGGTGCATGTATGGTCGCTTGCATGGCGGTATAGGGTAAGATGTCCTGGGTCGGTCTTGGTCCGGTACCCAATTCTAATCACCAGCCCGCGTCACCAGCGCGACTCCAGGATAACAAGGCAAGGCATCGAGCACGCTAGGCTCAAATGTATCGTACTTTCCGCTGCCAAGAATACATAACATTTGCAAGCGCCTCTTCTCAATGTGGTTCAACCCCAATATGATCTTTCGCAGCATAGCTTCCGGTTGCCCGAGGAAAGCAGAGCGGCCCATCCCCTCAATAAAATCACCAAAATTCCAGTAACATCACGTCAGCCTATCCACGAATCCTGACAAAGAATCCCTAGACGGCTACACTGCGTATCACAAGGCATGGGCGAAGGAGCGTCCATGAACCATACCAAGCCTCAAGGCAAACAACCCCTGCATGCAGACACGTACGAGGGCGAGCCGTAAGCCTCCCCGCCTACCCGCGGTGTTATCCTCTGACGCCTCGCTGTGCGAAGAGCCCAGCGCCACGCTCTTCCCCGGGCCCACGCCGGAACTCTCCCCGTCGCCATGTGTGTGGCTCATATCACAGTCGCTGCTCTCCTGCCCCGCATGGCCGTATCCGTCCTGACCACCCGTCAAACCCTGTTTGGATTGGAGCTTCACCACACCAGTATCAGCACCGGCACCAGTCCTGTGGGTGGAACAAAACCAGTGGAGATATAATTTTTTTACACAAGCCAGGGTCCGGGGTAGAGGCACCAGTACCCAAGTGCTGCATGAGCGAAAACAAGCGGGACCTCTTACCTACCTATGCATTCATGGGTTTTTCTGGGTGCATGGGCAGCTGCGCGAATCGGCGGCCGAACACTACCAGCGTCGCTGGCATCGCTTAGACGCACGCGCTCAGGCAATCACGCAATACGGTGAACAGGTCGCACCGTGTCAGGTCACAGCGGCAATAACAGCGAATGTCTCACCATTGGTTGCATGCTTCCAGCTGGCGACCGCTGTCAGCCGCAGCGGTCGAGTCCGCAGTTGACTGCCTCCCGCAGAGCGTGTGTCCATAATGGTCGGCCGCGGCTGCGAGGAGTGGTGAGAGGAATACCAAGAATCGGTGGTGGGTCATAGCAAAACAATTCGGAGAGAGAGCATGAAAACTGCTGCTCATGCAGACCACAGATATGCACCACGGTCAGGTCAGTAGCCTCACCCAGGTCGTCCAAGCTGACGTTGTCCATGAAGTCCGGGTTCCCAAAATCCGCCGCAGCTAAGGCGCTCAAGCTACTCCCACCCGAGTCCTTGGTCAAGGAGAACGATTTTCCCTCGGAGGAGTCGCCCACGGGGACGTCCCTGTCACGTACGTCGTCCATGTCAAGGAGTGTTTTCCCGCGTCTAGCTTCAGTGCGTTGATATTTGAGAGCTTACCCGGCGCCTTCGTAGGACTGAACCTGGAGTTCAAGTTCTCCCGCGAGGCACGGGACGGAGTTGCCAAAAAGGTCCCCGTCGCCAAAAAAGATAGCATCACCATCGTCCAAAATGTGCATGGGTTGTACACACGCCATGCCCGTCGCGTTTGGTGGGGTGCTCTGACTGCCTGCACGACGCGAATGTGGTAGTCGACCTAGAGGAAGACTTCACAAGCTGCTTCGAAGCAATGGCAGCATATTAAGGTAGCCCCGTTCCATGCATATGAGCATGGGCCAACTCGCGGCATGGTCACCGGTGGCAGTCTGTCATGGTTCGTGCGTTGTTGCGCTGGCAGCGCGCGAACCACTTCAAGCCCCAAAAGTCACCAAAAACAAAAAACATCTAAAATGGCTTTTCACCTACCCCAAATGCAAAGATGAAAGGGGAAGGCGCGAGCAAGTAAGCGAGGCCGAGGTTCCTGCACCCCGCCCGGTTGCGTAGTGCCAAACCGATCACCGGCACAGCTCTTAAGCCTTGATGAGCATGCTAGCTGCAACCTATGCAGGGACCCAGGCGCCGAGGTCAGGGCGAGGACGACTTCGCCTAACACGAAGTAGCACGTGCCTTTAGAGGTTTTGAGCCGTCGCGCCTTCCCCACATGCGTGGCATCACTTTTAGGAGGGGAGCATTAACTTCGCATGTTGTCCGTGACGAGGTCACTGCATGCAACGGAGATGCCAACTTTCCGTACTATTGCTCTTTTCTTTTTGACGTCCCTCCTACTATTGAACTTATCCTACGAATAAGAGATTAGAAATCCTGGACATGTTTTGTGCTAACTTAAGATACTTGCACGTACATTGTCAATGAGTTTACGCGACAGTACTACCATTATTCCTCCTAGCACGGTGAGCACAGCTAGCAACAAGCTCAGGGCAACTTTATTGTGGCTTATGTATCACAACCATTGGCAGACGTTGGGCTTGGGGGGCAACGGCCTGCAGGTGCTGACATGCCAATAAAACCGCCAACACAGTCGCACACAAACGATGCAACTGACGCTCTTGCGACATCCCAGTGTTCTGCAAAGAAAGAGATGTGATTCCCTATGCACGAGGGCGCTTTTCACTTTTTGGGTTGTTGGCTACTGGAAGCAGGGGCACGTTTTATATAGTAAGACAGGAGAAAGTTTAATAGCATGCCCTACAAATAAAACGTCCTCATCTTACACAGTAGGAAAGCTCGGCGAAAAAAACAGCGTTACAACACAACCGACGAAGCTTCAGGAGACCAAAGCCCAAGCCCAGGAGCTTGTCCGCACATAGTAACGCTGACATCCTGACACCTCGATTGGAGGCAATGCGCGCGCCTTTAGCTGAAAAATCAGTATCCCCTACTACGAGCTTGCGCAGCCAGTGAACCTCAAAGTTAACGGATTAAGTTGTAATGGGTCATTAACCGATTGGAGGATTTGCTCCAAGAGGCCGGGAGCAACTGCCGACTGCCGTTGAATTCCTTTCGTTTCGGACGGCCCCAGATCCCGGCACAGAGCTATCGTCGACGGTGCCAGCTTCTTGTGGGTCCGCAAACGCCGAGGCTTGAGGGCTACCTGTGTCCCGGGGATGCCGCGTAGCCCCATGCGCCAGATCCAGTGAGACATCCGTCGAGGGTAGATGCCAGTCGAAGGGAAGGCCTATAGGTGGCTGCAAGAAGCGAAGCCCAGCGTCCTGTTTTAAGAGGCCCGATCATGCAGGGTTGTAAGCTGTCCATCAAGGAATACCACGCAAGCGTAATCCTCGACAACTGGCGCCTTGGGCCATTATCCTTCACAAGCAAACGCTCCAGTGCGTCCTCCTTTAGCGTTAGTGGGCCCTCTACAAACACCCGCTGATTGGCTGAGGGAGTACTAGAAGCCGGCCCATTATACACGTGCAGTCTGGCGCAACCGGTAATGGAAATTGGTAGAACATTCGCCGCCGCACGCATCCGTGTGTCACCTGTTCTGCTGCTTCGTCCTGCAGTAGGTACTTGCCCCACTTGCGGTGCGTGTACAGGTTCCAAAGGAGCGCGATGCCCATGCAACAGGTCACAAGGCCGGCAGCCGTGGGAGTTGGCGCTTGGTGGAACTTAATCCAGCCTGGCAAGGGAGGCCAGGGGAAGGCGTGCTTGGGAAGTTCTATGCCCAAGCCTTGAGAAAAGGAAAATGACCTGACCAGGAGGCCAATGCCAACCCCAACGCGCCGGGGCCTGGCAGCATTGTTAGTGCGCCGCGGGAGCAGGAACATGCCTTCCGTCCAGTACATTCCTGGGTACCAATCACGCATACTAGTCAAACACTAATCTCAACGACCGCGCCCATCCTACCAGGTCCAACATTCGACAAGCGTTCCGCACAACAGTTATATGTTTGACAACGCAGCATACAACTACGAAACGCGTGCATGAATAGCTAAACAGCACCACGGACAACTTAGGTCCTTTACCACATTACGCGCCTGCCATTGAACACGATACGCACCAGCAAGTGCCAGGTTAATGAAGAAGCAGGGAGCCCCGATGGAGAAGAGCCGGAACGCTGTGCTCCATTCCTTCTCACAACGGTGAGCCCAGTAAGCAGAAAAGGTCCGCGAGGGTGCTGGTGGCCTGTTACCAGGGCTGTTGCATAAGAGCGGAATCGTTCATCGCTAGGGGACCTTCTGACCGGCGACATCAGCCAAGTGGCTGCCATCTGTTCCGCAGATCGCCTATGGCAATGAACCCATTGCTGGCTTTCCCAACCCCAGGCAATGAACACAGTACTTGCACATACGTGAAGGTCTACAACGATTACTCCTAGCATGCCCGTGTTGCCTCTTGGCGCCGTGAGCGTTTAGGATCGGTGCCGCGCGACTGCCCGACCCACCGATATTGTGTGATGAAGATCTGGCACCGATGCATGAACTCTGCCTCTTCCTGCATACAACCCGCATCGACAGCAGCGGTGAGGCAACAGCTGATTGCCAGCATTTACAACGCCCGCACGATAAGAATGGTGCACAAGGGCTCCTAAGAGGGCTGCATCGAACGACGTGGCTGACCAGAAGCATGGGCTTGGCTGCTGAACCCGACCATGGGCCCCCCTCACGATTGCCTCACAGCACCGGCCAGTCAACGTGCACCCGACGGGTGGCGAAAGCAAGGACCGTATGGCACAGGCAATTTGCCTAAGACCGCAGCGCACCTGCTCATTGACATACATCTTCCCAATCCGCATGATGCTCGCCAGCATAAGGCTGCAGAGTACCACCGCCGCAACTTCAACCCCTACCTGCGCATCATAAGACGCGTTCAACACCGCGCAACATTTGCGCTGTATGTTTACTTTCTAATGTTGCAACGCAAGCCAGATGCCCCAAGGCCGCAACGTGGACAGCTCACGAACAGGGCCGCCACGGCCACATTCAGATACGCGATTGCGAGGGCTGTACCGTTATACTTGTAGTCAGGGCGAACAGCGGCAGCAAGGCGCGGTTGTAGTTGGCGTCGACGACGAACTGGAACTCTAAGAAACTGCACTTCGGGTAGCGGCGATTATCATCGGCACAGGGATCATGCACAGCATGTGTGCCCAAAACCCGAACACGATGCTCCACGTACCTAACAAGCGCGAATCCCGCAAGGAGCGCTGCCAGCGCACTTAGCGCCTTAAGCTGCTCGGCCTTCTCCTGAACCTCCGCCCGGTTGCGATTGACAAATCTGCATGCGGCGGCGAGCTCTCATAGATGGTCGGCCGGATGTGGGAATGACGGAATTGGCGTGTATCAGAGATGTAGCTTCAATATGCATAGGAATGGAGTCCGCAAAGTATTAGGATAATCCACACAAAGCGCTCCGACGTTGACCAGATGCATTTCATTTACCATCACCAAAGGAAGGAATGCGCAAGTGCCTATTCTGTTGGCAGCAGCTGGTGCCCAGGCGCCTCACCGCTGCCACAGGGCCCTGGCATTGTCCAAGTGTGCCTGTTGAATTTGCGTTGCAAGGAAAGCTCTCTCCTCCAGCCTGACAGATAGGAAAGCACCACAAACAAGACTATTAAGATGCGGCCAACTGCGTCGGCATACCCCGTAATGCGGTAATCTCAAAGTCGTAGCAGTGTTGGCGTGGAGGGGCCAAGGGGCGACGACGGGTTGCGGGCCGCACTAGCGGTCACCGTGGTGGCATGCTTATGGCCAATATTTACTGCCGTATTCCCCTGTATAGGGTATGCATGCTCCCCGCATCGTTGGCCTACATGAACTGCTGCTCCTGGCGGGCTAGCTCGCGCTCGTGCTGCCGGTACGCCAGGTCCTCCGCTCTCCATGCCCGCTCTTCGCTGCGTATCTGCCTTTGAAGTGTTACATCGTATCCGGTGAGGATAGTCTGAGCTGTGTTAAGCACGCCTTCCATTGTAGCTGTAGGGAAAACCCCGGAAACGACGATGTACAAAGCGAAACCACAGTAACGAAAGGGTTGGAGCTAGGAAAGCTTAAACGCCACATCTTTGGGACATGGCAGGCTTGGCACTTGGACAACTACACTACACCAGAGTTGCCCTGCGCAGTACGGCGTTGACTGCTCCCGACAACCGCAACTGTGCCATACCAATTTGGCAAATCCACGCGATGCTTTGATCATTGACGCGAGCTGAACTGAGCATCGTAACGAATTATCAAAAGACAATGCTCTCCTGCTTAATTTCGCCGCCAGCATCATTGCAACCCAGGAAGATTTATAATAGGTTAGTTCCAGACGTGTTCCCTACTTTACCTCCGGACCCTAGACAGAATGTGCCAAAAGCTGTCGAACGCAAGATGGAGAAACTGGCAGAGTACTTGCAGAAATATCCAGCAAGGACTGCAAAGGTCAGGATTTCAAACTATAGTAAGAGCACGGTGATATGCAGAGCCGGGATCAGGACTCTCGTCGAACGTTGCAGGTGTCACGAAGGTTGACGAGGCGTATGAAGAAGGAGCTCAGGAATCGCGGCTATGGACAGGCCAAAATCGCGATATACACCTATAAATATTTGCTGGTTAAGTCTATGGACGAAGAAAGCAACTTCACTTTTAACTACTTCACCAAGGAGCTGATTGACGAGCCGGACGCAGTTGTGAGTTCAGTAAGAGCACAAGTGAGCGGTGATGGTTGTAGTGTGTACGGGGATTGCTAGATATATCGCTGGTGGACTGCAGGTAAAGACCCTCTTGGCTCATCCGGAGCCGATGGTAAAACGCTTCGGCGCGGAGCTTCTTGGAAGTTATATCAGGGCGCAGGTATGGCTTGCTACAGGTCAATGAACTTGATCGCTGCATGGGAACTGCGTGTACGGACCCAGGGGCCTGTGATATTCAGACCGGGCCAAGTGGCATTGTCAGCTCCATTTGGCAGTCAAGACGACAGGACACTACCTCCTCTACTCTACCTCCTGTGCGTCGTGACTTAGGTCAGCTCCGTGGGCTTGACATGGTTGCGTCGGGGCTCACTTAACCAGTATTGAGACCAGATACAGACCCGCGGGAATCGTATCGCACTTCTCGGACTAATTTATGGTGTGGCCTCATGCCCGTGTACGCGGCATGATGACCAACCCATGCCTGTAGAGCCCCGTAGAGCATCAGCTGAAGGCCATAGAGCCGCTGGTGGCAACCGTTTGCGAGGTTGCAGGCCAGGGGGCTGGGGAGCAGCAGCTTAAGATCGCCAGCCTGGGTGCCATTGCGGAGTACGTGGAGCTGTGTCACGAACTCAAGGTGCTTCCCACAAAATTGGAGGAGAGTATGGGAGCGGTTTTGAAGAACCTGGATACCAGCGCGGGCGCAAGCACAGCAGGTGAGGTATGCGCCTACCTTAGTGCTCGCGGTTTTTGTTGTGTGCAGGACCATGGAGCAGGGAGATGACGACTGCGGGGTTGCCCTGTGGCATTGCGGAGCCGTGGGTGTACCTGGCAGGCCGTTTATCATGCTGCGCGCTTCATTACAAAGACGCACCCGAGCTCTCTTCGGAGAGTTCGGATGGCAGGCCCTAGAACACTGTCCCATGTTGGAAGCCACAAGCCAGAATTAAAGATGGGGACGCGCGAAATGGGCCTGGATGCAGCTGGTTTTGCTAAATGACGTTTAAGGTCATGCCACGAACTTTATAAGGGGAGTTATGCCAGTTGGATTGCTACCAGTTCCAGTCTTGACACCACTAGCATGCCCTGCTTCAGGTGGACCCAGCGCAGAACCGGCCGAGGCAACTGCGAGTGGACTAGCACACAGCGTCCTCCTGAAGTTTAAGCCGTTCTTGCAGGCAAGTCAATTGGCATTTGCGTATGATGAGAGAAGTATTCCACTAATCCTGCTCATTGGCGTAACGGTTCTTACCGGTTAGATCGTCACCGGGATGTACGTCGTCAGCTTTCATCTTTGGTTCTTTTGTGCCATGTGACTTGCAACACGACGTCGTAGACCCATGTTAGCGTGACAGTCAATCCAGTGTGCGTCAGGTGTACAACGTGCAGTACCATCTCGGGAATTTCCTTTTACGCAAGTTGGTGGAATGAAATCAGGGCCGCCCGCGTGTTTGGTCAGCTCTACCATGCTCATGGGCATGTGGAAGGGAAATGAAACAGTTTCGCCGATGATGAGTGGCGCACGTAGGCTAGCTCCGGTTGGTCCAAGCATCCTGTTTAGTTATAAGTATGGTTTCGTTACCTTATCGCCCGCATGGTCTTGAACACCCGCGTTTGGTAGCAAGGAGCTGCGTTTTGCCTTGGCGTTAGCCCAATGCCTTGCTGCCGGTTACGAAGGATTGCGGCTTGCAAGGTCCCCTCTGTTCTATGCATGCGCCCTGTCAGGACATCAGCACCGTGTACCGGGTTATGGAGACGTTGTTCCGGCACCTGGATCAAGAAGGCGGCTGGCAAAAGACGGACTCTGTGAAGGTAAGGCGAACCATCGTGCCGTGGCTCCCCACCTAACAGGTCATGGAGATGGGAGGATCTTGACATCGGAAGATATTACACATGATTTATGTACCTTGTGGGTTATCAGGCACGGTGGTGTAACCCGACCTTGGTCCGGTGTTTTCCACGGAAGCGGCAAAACCCCATAAGTTCATGTGATGTCAGCTACGTCGCAACTGGCGTTTGCGAAGTCGTCTGGAATGCACCATCATGTACGTTGTAGGTAAGGGCGCGTTCAAGCGCTCAATGCCTACTTCTCATCCCGACTAAAGCATTCTCATGCTCTACCATATGCGGCCACATTGCGTGTCGTCATTGCTGTATGCCTTTTCCCGCTGATCCGCACCCTCAACGAGTGCCGGCCTGATGCTTAATTTCCTACTCGCAGTTGCACCCTCTTGTTGAGTAAGGCATTTTCTGTAGGATAATGAACATATCCAGCCACACCGGTTAACCCGAATGCGCCAATGTCCCCGGCCCGTCCGCACCCCAATGTTCTATCCCTACCGTAGAAGCTCATGGCCATCGTGCAAAGCTCCTGCTCCGACCAACCGTTTCCCCTGTTTGCCGCGCTCGTACGCCACAGCAGTGCACCGGGCCTGCGCCCCGATGAGCGGGCGGTCGTTATCAACCTGGCATTGCAGCAGGTAAATTTATGTGGATTTCCCAGCACTATGCATCTCGGGAAATCCGCACGGTACGGCTCCAAATCCACGTATGTACTGCCGTGCACCGGCCCGGCATTTTGGTAGGTCGCGGCGTATATCTGGCCGTACCCGGTCCAATCGGCATGGCGTTCCTGCGAATCCTGCAATAGTTCTGAGCGTGGGTCGCTTGCTACTTGATGTGGGTCATGGCAATCCCCTGCAGGCGCCAGTTTATTCGCTGTCGGCATTCAGCATGGCGCTGCAGGAGCTGCCACGGGCGCTCACTGCCGACCAGTTCAGCGATACTTTCCAACTGCGGAGCACCATCATCGTAAGCCTGGGAAGCTTAAATGCCTTTGGCGCGATTTTAGGACATACTTCTAAAGCGATGATCAAGCGCCGCGGCATAATTGCCCCGTGAGCCTTCTTAATGCCCCGTGAGCTTTCTTAACCACATGCCACCATTGCAAACACGTTCCCCCTTGGCTAAGGCATTTACGTTTGCCGTCATGGCTACTACATTTTTTATTGTGGAGGGAATCGCTCACCAGTCAGGTCCGCTGGCCGAGTTTGTCGCTGGCATCGGGGTATTTCGAGGATGTCTTTTGTCTTTCGGTGTCCACTGCGTATTTGTTTATGGCGCTTGGATGCCGCATGCCGTCCTACTCCCATTTTCCTACGTGCACAGGCCGCTATGCGCCAGCTGGCGCAGGCAGTAGGTGATGCGGCGCAGATGTGCGAGGCGATCTCGTCCGTACTGCGGAATCATGCAACACCAACGAAGCAAGCGCAGGTAATTGATGCCGACTTGGCTTGTGACCCGTACAAGAAGTAGTAAAGCATATCAGGCTTTGTTCCATGGGCCTCGTCTGGATCACTGCATTGTTGGGGCCGGTCTTATCGTACGCTATCCTCTTTTCCCGCTTCTATTAGTTATCTTAATCTTTTCCACTCCTTCCCTCGTGGCGCTCCAGGCCTGCCTCGACTGCGCCCTCGCAGCCGCACTCGTCATTCCGGGCTTCCAGGAGGCAGGTCGCACATTCCCTGGCGGCCACGCGCCTGCGCAGCTGTTACAGCAGCTGGCCGCCATCATCACTGTCTGGGGACCAGCCGACTCGGACTCGCGCGCCACTGCCTGCCAACTCCTAGGCGCCGTGCTGGCGGCTTGTGGACCCGGGCTGCGGGATGAGAAGCAGGCACTCGGGCTGATGGACATGGTGCTGCAGGTGGGGATTCGCAGTTATTGCCGCGTCATGCACTGAGGGACCTGTCCTTTCACATGAAGTCGTGCGCCTTCCGCAATGCTTATGCAATATTGACATACACAAAATGTATCGTTTGTTACAGGCATGGGGCGCGCGACCAGTTATTCAGCGATCCCGTTATTCGCACCCTACTCCACATGGCCACGAAGTTTGGCCCTGCCTCTCTAATCCATCCACTCAAAAAATCCGTTGCACCGTTGAAGGTAGCCCACTGCAAAATTGTGAAAGGCTGTGTGGGAGTAACGTTTGAATGGTAGGTTTGTCGTGATAATTAACTATTTAGTTGCTTCAGTTTATATATATCTATATCCGGCCAGCCATATAAGCTATGCGTCGTTACTGCTGTAACGATGCATTTGCCTGGGCGATGCAGATGGCCCAGAACGTGTCCCTGGGAACGCCTCCGGATGTGGCGATTATGAGCAGAGTGCTGGCCTCGTGCCTAGCAAGTCGCCAGCCGGAGCTGCTGCTGCACGGCGTGCGCCTTTCTAAAGTGCTGCTTGGCGAGGCTCTCAAATATGCGCCGCCAACAAACGCAGCGGCGGCAGTGGAGCGCGTTGCCAGCGGGACGGGGGGCATAGAGCGGCCCGGTAGCGGAGGTACGACATGTGGAGGGTTTAGGAGTAGCTTTACTGCAGCTAATGATAGCGATCCTGTGCTGAATTTGGTAAGGTAATTTGCGACGTGTTGCAAGCGCTTTTGGACTATGGCTGGACGGCGCTGATTAGGAGATTAAGGATCGTGTCATCTTTTGTGCTGCGCCACTGCCGTCTTTTGCGCTGCGTTGCAGACGAGGACGCGGATCGGCTCTGGGCCGTGGCACTGCTCATGCTGGTGAACAACTTGCTTTCCACGCTAGCGACACGTGCAAACTGCAATCACTTGCTGCCGCTGAGGTTTAACATCCCAGCGGTCGCATGCTTAAGCTTTAAGGTGCGGCCGAGTCTTAGGTAGCCTATGAGTAAGGAAGCACGGTGAGCGGATGCAATCAAGTGAGCGTCTGCATCCTATCGCAATGAGGGTCAGTATCCGCCACGTGCGGTGGCGTGCTCTGCGGTAACGTGGTGTTCAAGGTGACGTTTGAATCAAATTTTATATGTTACCAGATTTATGGGGTGTTAATAATTATTAAGGTTCATTCATTAGCGAATCTCTTCAGTAATTGGATCTGGTGTTATTAGGTGCTATATTCTGGTGCTCTTGCCAATGCTACAGGAAGAGGGCGGTAAGCTTGACAGCTGCTCGCCGGTCTTCGAGGGCAGCGCGTCTGCCGCAGAAGCATGCCTACGCTCTGTGCAATCGGAGTGGCCACTGGACCATTGGTACGGCAAGGTGCTTGACGCTCTCTGCAAGGTGAGTCGGTGGCTTGCGAAACGGACACGTGCGGCATGTGTAGGTGAGTCGTGAGAGTGACATGTCATACAGGGCTACGGCCATAGATGATCGCAAGAGGCTGCTTGCAAGGGATGATGCAGGGATATGTGGTTGATACCTTGGCCCACCAGTATGTCCATTGGGCAGTGACGCTAAGGGATGCCCTAGGATGCCCCTAGGCAATTGTAGTGCACTCCGAACACTACGTAGGATCAACAATATGGGACGCAGTGGCAACTTTGTCCATTAACGAGCTGAAAATAATGTATTCGCTACTAATTTTCTCCCACCGCTCATTTCGACGGCCCCAGGGAAGCATTCTGCAAACGCATTACATGCACAATCTGCAAAACATAATCTTCGAGCCGTTCGCAGCTCATGCCATGCCTGGGTTGCCGCCAGCTCAGCAGCTGGCGGCACAGCCTGGTACCGCTTCCTCCAGCGGGGCACCCAGCGGCGCACAAGGTTGCGGTGCGGCAATGACACAGTAAGTGGGTGAAGGCTGTGTTTCGGGCGCACGCCACGACATTAGGCACATAGTTGAATTGTAGTGTGTGCGCCTCGTCTATTCCGCAGTGATATCCTTCGGCAGCTTATGTACCTAAGGCCATCTTAACCCTTAGATAATCGGCCATTTATTACCTTTTCCGGCCAATGTACAGGATATCATCCAAGCTGGAAGCTATGGCGCGGATCCGCATAGCGTCGATTAAGCGGGAGCGCCTCAATCTGCAACATGTCATGGACGTGCTAGCAGACGGAGATGCCGATGACTTCGAGACGAAACCCCCAGGAAAAGGTGTGTCTTTTATGATCGAACCGTCCACTTACACAGCGGTTATCTAGAAAGGCTGGCATTTTGCATAGGGTCTTTCACGGTGTTTGTGAAATTCGGCTATTTGACATAATGGTAGATGTATAGTTGTCCAGTTGTGTTTCGAACCACACAAGAAGTGGGTTTTGATTCACATATAAATCTCGCGCGTCTTCTTTCGGTGCAGGAGTCGTACCTACCTCCCACAACGGAGTTGGCAATGAGGTGTATGTTGAACAAGTCGCTCTTACCGACGCTGGCATTAAAGACATGGCGAAGACGTACTACTCTTATGTACTCGCCACGGTTGGCAACGGTCCGTTGGAGACGTCTGAACTACTCCACCGCTTGGAATCTGTCACCGGATAATCCAGGGCTTACCAAAGCCGTGTTCCCTTCCACAGATGAATTCTGGTGGAATATGTCGATGCGGATTCTCCATTTATTGGTTAATTTTTTTACTGATTTTGTCATCGCGCACACTTTGGGATGTACATTAATCTTCGTACTTTTAACGTTCTCAGCCCCTGCGTCACAAAATTGATATTACAACATGGACATTACCAAGTATTGACGAGCGTGTGCAAAGGAGATTGTGGGCAGCTATTTTGCATTGAATAAGCGCATGCGGTTTAATGCGACAATAACACATCTTTTCTTGCAGGAGTCGTCGGTACATCTCCCAAGAGAATCGCTGGGAGCCTTTGTAAACATATCGTCTCCATGACATAATTTAACGCATGGCGCTCAACGATGATTGTACAACAGCTTCTATCCCTGACTTTCGGTGTCTCTTTATACAAGCGATACGTGGTGTAGCCGATATGGTTCGCCTCAGACTAACGATACAACTTCAAGAAGCTGTGAGGGCCACATCTTTTTTTGTTGGAGGGAACATGCTTCGACACCGCCGACACCTACACATTAGAACCATCCTGTAAGACACGCGCAAGCCCGCTTTGCCAAGTATCGGCATAAGGACCGGTACTAGCAGTTAGTAATTCGAAGTCTACGATGCAAAGAACGGGAGCACAGGTCATGTGACCCCAAAGCCGAGTGGCGGACACGGCACGGTGCTCATTGCGAGGCCACACACTTGCGCAACTCAGCCCCGACCGCCTTGCCAACACAATCCTCGTGCTTAAAGCGAACCAGCGCCTTCGCCAACCTATTAAATGCGTCAGCTTCATGTCCAGGTCCCGCAAGAGTAACACCTTCCGGCATATCCTCAAAGGCCAGCGCTATGCGTAGCGAAGCAAGGAGGTGTAACCCCATTGCGCAAGGTAATGCCACCACTATTGATGGGGGCATTATCTTGATTTACCACCACAGAGCGCCAGGGTCGCTGGTCATCCCTTGGTAACGCACAGACAACTAAGAGAATCTCACAATTTTGCTCGGGGCCTTGTGGGCTTACGCAACCCCGTGGATTTATATGGCCAACCCAGCTACCAAAACAATCCTTAAACTTTGTACTTCAACCCACACCAACTCTTCAGGAAGTCGCTTACGGGGAGAACCTCCACGCATTCTGTCAAGGGACAACACAGTCGACCTGTCCCTAATGACAGGCCATACAGAATGTGTTGCGTCGGCTAATTTGAACCATGGCTTTTGACTGACTTGCCTTAAAGGTTCCTAAGATTTTATCTTCTGGGACCTGCCCGCCGGCAACCCCTCTCAATCTGTAGAAGGCATCTATGTTCTTGTGAGTCTTACGATTCCAACCCGAGAATCCCAAGATTACCCGCCCAACCCTCATCTGCTGCAAACCAGCTAGGCAAGTCTCCTCCCTTCACACCGAACCCTGGAACCTGAATCGTGGTCACAGGCGGAGCTCGCCCTGCATACCCCGTTGCAGGGTAAAGCTAGCATGTTTCGATTTAAAAATGGCCTCCAAAGCCTTTTGCAAGGAACCTAGGGCGGTTAGCTTTCGGTGCCCTTTTACCTCCCCGGGCCCAGCCCACCGCCGGGCGCCCTGCCGCGGCCACCCACGAACCCGCGACCGTGCATGGGCACACGAGGACCGTGCATGCCCATGTCATCCATCATTCCACCCATTTCCCGCCCACCGAAAGGAGGTCCGGGCATGAGCACCGGTCCCGGCCCAAACCCTGGTCCCGGCCCAAACTCGGGGCCCGCCCCGAAATCTGGTCCTGGAACTCGCATCCTTGTTAGACCGCCATACCCGCGCGGCATGGCCTCGTGCACCATACCCCGCCCGCCGTGTCCCGGCCCCATGCCCCGGCCCCGTCCATGCACGTGCATCGGTGCCGCACCTGGTCCTGAAGGCTTGGCACCCATGCTGGGCCCAGCTGCCGATAGGAGTCCCTCCCCATAACCCCCATCAATATATGTTTTGGGACCCTTGCTGGCTGGCTTGCCCCGAAGGGAATTCACCCCAACATGCCCTGCGTTGCCAGGCCCAGTTTGCTGGCTCCCGGCTGGAGCTGAGGTGCTGCGCTTCTGCGTACCACTGCTGACACCGTCATTGCGAGGCCCGCTGCTGCTGTTGACAGCAGGAGGGGGCGGATCCAAAATTGTGTTAGATCCCATACCCCGGTTGACAGTCGCCGGCTCCTTAGGAGGCCGGGCGTACACGGGACGCAACACGTGGGGTGTCTGGCCCTCAAGATCAAGCTGGTATCCGTTCAGCGCTGACATGGCCGCGGTGGCTGCTTGGGCATCTGTAAAGTCGACGAACGCCTTCGCGGATTTCTCACGGTTGGTGTGCTCCTTCACCACAAGGCGAAGCGTCTGCGAACAACAGGAAAAGGGTCGAGTCAGTAGCCGCAAAAGGTGCACAGCAAGATGAGAAAGGCAATTCCACGGACAACACGCAGGCGTATTTGAGCTACGAGGTTCAATCAAGCCACGAAAATGATGCAATGGTCCGCAGAGGCACATTTACGTTAACAGTGAAAAGGACCCACTTCTTAACAGTCGCCACACCAACCCACCACGCCCATATACTCACAACGAAGCCAGCGAATGGGCGAAAGATGTGCGTAAGCTCCCGGTGCGTGACGTCCGTCGGCAAGTTCTCCAAATACAGGGAGTTCGTGGCGTCCGAGGGCAGCTGCTGAGCTATGCCTTGCTTGCCTGTCGCCGTCAGCGCAGCCGTTGGAGGCTTCTGCTCCGATTTCTCTTGCTGCTGCTGAGACTTGTTTTGCTGTGGGGTTACTGGCTGTTTCGATTGCTGCTGCTTTTGCTGCTGCCCCTGCTGCTGCCCCTGCTGCTGCTTTTGCTGCTGTCCGGGCTGCTGCTTTTGCTGTTGCCCCGGCTGCTGCTTTTGCTGCTGTCCCGGCTGCTGCTTTTGCTGCTGCTTTTGCTGCTGTCCCGGTTGCTGCTTCTGCTGTTGCCCCGGCTGCTGCTTTTGCTGCTGCCCCGGCTGCTGCTTTTGCTGCTGCCCCGGCTGCTGCTTTTGCTGCTGTCCCGGTTGCTGCTTTTGCTGCTGCCCCGGCTGCGGCTTCTGCTGCAGCCCAAGCTGCTGCTTCAGCTGGGACTGCTCCTGCTGTCTTCGAGGTGGTTGAGGCTGCTTAAACGGCAGCATGCTTCCCCCCTGACCTAGGTCTTGCAGCTGGGCCTGCATACGACCCATGTTCCCAGCCTGCTGCTCCACACCAGCTTGTACGTACGGTCCACGTACTTGTGGCACTTGGTTGGACATAACTGACTGCTGTTGCAACATGCCGCCCATCACGGGCTGCTGTAAAGGCATTACTTGCTGTTGGAATTCTAACCCAGTGGCAGCGTTCTGTGACCCCAAGCCTGGCTTTCCCTGACCCTGCTGCTGCTGGGGATCCATAGGCATGGCCATACCCTGCACCGACCCCATCCCATGTGCAACTCCACCCATCACGGTTTGCTGCTGAGACTGCAGCACCTGCTGCTGCGGCTGAAATGGCAGCATGACACCCTGGAAACCCATAGCCTGGGGGCCCGGGCCCATTTGCGCCTGGCCCATGCCACCTGGCCCCGGCGCGCCCACGAAAGTGGCATCCCCTGGGGGTATGCGCCGCCGATATTTGAACGCAGCGCGTACGTGCAGGGGAATGCAAAGTATCAGCTAAACAAGTTACGAAGGGCCCACAGCTTCGGGCTTAGTTCCTGGTAACAATTAGCTATCCAGCTGTGCTCCTTGTGATGTTGCTCTTCCTGGCCTTCGTATTAGTGAACGTAGAAGAGGCAGTTAGCCGCTCACCTATGCATTTCATTGCGAAAACGACTCCCGAATTCCAGTGGCCCAGTGACCGCTTCTTTGCCATAACCATTAGCCGTTTGTGCTCCTACACGGCCGCCCACCCTCTCCACCGAATCCCGCGCCCCACTCCTTGGGAGATGTAGTCAAAATTTGTGTCCGACAAGTCCACTTATCCTGACATATGGTTTACGTCTTAAATCATTCTCTCCAGCCCTCCTGCTTCCGGAGCAGCTCTCAAGTGGCTTCCACTTCATTAAAAGATCGAGAAGGAGCAAAAGATTGTGCAAGTGTTTCCTTTCTTTTCAGGTGTAACCATCCCAAATTTGCAAAGCAGCGCCTGGCAGACCTTAAAAACTGAATAACATGCTAGGTAAATATTGCACCTGCTCACCGTGCAGCCTGGGTGTTTGCACAACATTTGCTCTCACCTGTTCCTAACAGCCCCGTGGAGTTGCCATAAGAGTTGTTTGGGTTGGCGCCTGCCGCTTGTAACCCCTGTGAATTCAATCCCTGCTGCGGGAATCCTTGCACCGTCAAACTCTGAGCCGGCATTCCTTGCTGCGGCATTCCTTGTCCCGACATTCCCTGCTGCGGAATCCCGTGCGGCAGCGTTCCCTGCTGCTGCATCCCCTGCGGCTGCGTTCCCTGAAGCAGCATCCCGTGAGGCTGAACCCCCGGCACCGTCGCCATCCCCTGCGGCTGCATGCCCTGTGTTTGTATCCCCAATGCTTGAGCGCCTTGTGGTGGCATTCCCTGGACTGGCATTCCTTGGGGTTGCATCCCCTGGGGCTGAAACCCGTGTTGCTGCATCTGAATCTGAATCGGTTGCTGTACGGGTTGTTGCTGAACCGGCTGCTGTAACCCTGCGGAGACGCCATGAACACTGCTTCACACTGCCCGGACACCGTCCAGCGAAAGATGTGAAGCCAGTCAAACCGCGATATATTTATGCACACCTCCTTCGCACACGAACTCACCATAACCTGGCATCTGGTAAGGGTTGTTAAATTGCATGTTTGAGCCTTGGTACACCTGAACATGAGCACACCATCATGTAAGCCCGCTGGTCTGGCGATACAACCTTGCGCAAGATATTGCGACCGGGCTTCAAAACCTTACCGGCATTTCGTCGGGCCTTGGCCGCTTGTACTGTGTTTCTGAATAGAGAAATTCGAGGGCCATGGGCGTCTTCTTGTGCTCAGATAGTCAACCTAACACGTCGTTGCGACAGCGAGACTGGTCCAACCACTCAACATTTCATGACGCTCTGGATATGTGTGACATGCCTATGTTACGTTACGAGGGAAGGTGTTGACAAACCCAGTCACGCCACCCAACTCGGAATGCGGTGCGCAAGTGCCCACTCCGCTACTTTTTTCTGCTACTATTGTATCGCACTGTACACGTGAGCATGAGCTGGAGATGATCGCGTCCTCTGAGAGTCCGCTGGGCACCTGACCACAGCTGCTGCATTTCCCCCCATTCCAGTATGCCGCCCTGCCCAACGAAGCCCTTCTCGTGCTTACCATAAGACCCGGCAAATGGGGCGGGCTCATAGCCCTCAAAGCCATTGCGCATCCGCTTTCCGAGATCCATGACTGCGGACTGCCGAAATACAAGCCTTGACTGTTCGAGATTAACTGTTGAAACCTTTTCCAGGTAAGTGTGTACGTCGTTGCAGTTCCTCTCGTCGAGAGCTCAGGGTTGCGCAACTGCCAAGCTCCTCGGTAATCCGCAACAATTCCCTTGAAATGTTCTCTCAAAGCACCTACTGCACCTCTTTGCACAGCTCGCTGGCTGAGGTGGATTTCCCAATGATTGAACCCCAAGTTACTTGGGGTTCAAGTTACTGTGACTTTGTTGTAAATGCTGTGGGCTCTGCGAACCATATCTGTTCGGACGTTTGCTTTCATGAAGCTTTTCACTACTGACATATCACTGAGCACTGTCCCTTCCGCTATCAAGTCGAGTCGATAGGTCGTAATGCTAGTGCAGTAATCGCCAGGCCCACAGAACCATGACCACCAACGCAAGAAAAAGTTACCTTAAATCTTTAGGACAGGAAAATGAGTCTCTAAGAAAAGTTTTCTTAGCCTTCTAGAGACAGGAAAATGAGTTTCGGACTTTGTTCTCGTCGCTTGATGACTTTTGGTAAAGGCTTTTGTGTTTCAACGTATCCATGCCTATCGACAGGGTTTCCTAGTCGTGTACTATTCGCGATTGAGGCGTCGGTGGTGCCTATAAGCCAAGGCGGAGGCCAAGGAGCAGATCAAGGCGGTTGTCCAGCCACGTCGCCCCATGGCAAGTACAATCTTCCGCAAATTGGGCACTAACCTGGGAACGTGCAACCGTCGGAGAAGCACCTCTTACCCACTCATTGCCACATGCGTGCACAGAAACGTCGTACTGACGTACAAGACGCGGGTACGGCAAGCCGCGTCCGCTGCAACTGAAAATCCCGCAACCCATCGCTTAGTATCGATCCAGCGAATGCCACATAGCAACTGCGAAGCACAGCAATGCCTGCCCTTCACCTCTCTGAGCGGATTCCCCCTGCATGCGCCTTTGCGAGATGCCCTTGCTGCTTAGCATGCCTTCCACTACTGCCACATATCCTTAACGCAGCAACCTGGGCCGCCTGGCTCCTGGCGGTCGCAGCTGCTGCTTCTGGAAAATGCAACGCCGATACCCCGACCCGTCAGGTCCGACTCGTCGACAAGTGTCCGCGTCTTGTTTCTCCTTGTCAAGCAGCCTCGTGCGTGTGGTGAACTTCGAGTGTTGTTGTTGTTGTTACATGGTGGGAGCTCTGCTAAACACCCTGCTAAAGGAAGGTTCGACAACCTTTCGTGTGACGGCCTGCCAACTCCTTGGGCGTCAGGGTCTTTTATTGCGTTTCTCCGCGCTAGACGCACCCCACCACGTTGTGCACCGTGACAATCTCTTGCGAAGTATTTGTCATGTCCTGTGCTTTAGCCCATTTACCTGGCCGCCTTGCTAGTCGGAATTGGGGTCGAAGCAACCTCCAAGCCGCTTATCAGATGTTTCACCGTAATCGCTTCCTTTCTGCAGCGCGGCTTATGAAGTTTCCCGCCGTACATACAGATTTACCGTACAATTTGGGAAGATTTGTAGCGTGCATGTCAAACCAAGCAATGCGGGCGTATCCTAACTCACCACCGTGGCATTCATGAATTGTTCAGCGATTGGCTCATGTCCCGCATGAACCCAGAGTGCAGCTTCGCTACCTGCGCCAGCCGTACTTCAGACGGCGGGGGCAGCGACGGTAGCAGGTACGGCAGCCGGCAGCGGGGGCAGTGGTGCTGGCGGTGACGCAGCCCCGGCGCTCACCAACCACCCTCTGGAGTACGATCCAGTCACTAACGAGCACACCGCCAAGATGACGATGGCGCGTACGGCAGCTCTGGAGTACTACAATATTGGAAAGTGAGCGTCGTACACGATTATACCGTACGAATACCATAATGCCTTTCCCTGACGCCTCCCGCGCGATCGGCAGTTTTCCATCGCTGGCTGGCGTCTCCTTCCTGCATGCGTTTCCAATCAGTAACACTCCCTCCCTGACCCCACCTGAACTTACGCCAGCTACGGGCACTTGCATCATCGCTTTGGACTCCAGCAGGTGATGCTTTGGGCATCGCAGCTGATCCTTGGCTTCTTTATCCATCGTATGATCCCACCCCACCTCCGTACTTCCTAGGTACGCTCAGGCGGAGGCTAAATTCCGCGAGGCTGTGGCAGAGGCGCAGTTGGGCTTCGAACCCCAAGATCCGCACATCGCCTCTGCGAAAAACAATCTGGCGGAGTTCCTACGCAACACAGGCCGCTGGGACGAGGCGGAAGCGTTGTACAAGGAGGTGAGTCTGTCCGTCTGTTTGCCTGTCTAGGGCCCCGGGAAAGGAGGCGGTTCCGGTAGTGGCGAGGCATGAGATGCCGCCCGCTCCCTCCGGTCCATCCGCTTGATGCGGTACTTCCTTTCGTGGGGTGCTGCTTCAAGGTCTTTTCTCTCCATTTCCTTCAATATTTTCCCCACCTGCCTCCTCGCCGCCTACGTTTATGTCCGCGTCAACCTCCCTGCGCGCAAGAAAGAAACCTCGGAGCCGGGCCCAGGCACAAAAAGCAGAAGTACGCAGAGCGCGAAGGTGTCCCGTTTCGTGGCCACCGTCGCTGTGGTTTGGAAACTCTGCGTTTGTCAAACAACCTATACGGCCCTATCCAACTCTTGACATTTGTGCGTTTCCATCGTTCCAACTGCTCGGTTCGGGCGACTGCCGTGGCACCGAAACCCATCCGACCCTTCCTAGGCCTCCTGCCCCTCCACACTATCCACATCCCAGGCTCTGGAACTGTTGGAGCGCAATTTCGGCGAGAAACACTGGCTGTTCGTGGCGGCCCTGCATAACCTGGCGCTCAGCTACGAGGCCCGGGGCGACCTGGCCGCCGCCCGAGCCAGCATGGAGCGTGTTCTGGCTCTGCGGCTCTCCATGTTCGGACCGCGCCACTTCTTGTACGCCGACTCGCTTTTTGCGCTGGGTCACATGTTGCTGGCTGTACCGGGTCAGGGGACGGAGGGGCTGCGTATGATGGAGGATGCGGTGCGGCTGCTGGAAGAAGCAGGTGTGTGTGTGTGTGTGTGCTGGGGGTATGGCTGTTTGTTTTGCATAGCAATTCCAATGCACCCGCTAACTGCCTGGCTCTCGGCTGGATTTACTTAATTGGTGACCTATGCGCTATGCCCACACATCCACGCATCCATGCTCACCCAAGTTAAGCCTGAATTAAAGGAAACCTCCCCCATGCGTGAGAAGATCACACTCAACCGTAGATCCCATCCACCTGTTATGTTATTTTATTGTCTTACACAGAGAAGGTTCAGGTGAACGTGGTGCTCTACTGGCTCACCGAAATCGCCAACGCCCACACAGCTGGCGGCCGCCCCGACCTGGCGGCATCCGCACTGCGCCGAGCCGTTGCGCACATGGCGACAGACAGGAGTGAGGAGGCCGCCGCGGCGTCGGCACTCAATGAGCAGCTGACGGAAGCCCTGGCGGCGGCGGGCCAGCCAGCGGCGGCGGCGGCGGCAGCGGAGGCGGCACTGGCGGCGCGAAGGAAGATGTTCGGGGAGGAAGCGCTGGTGGTGGCGCAGAGTGAGATGCGCGTGGCACAGGTGGGGGTTGCCAGGGGGAATTTTTCTCACGAATGACGGATCAATATCGAGTCAGATAGTCGTGGAAGAGAAAATGGCAGCATGGGACGAAGAAAACGGCGATGTCAGCAGAGGTGAAGAAAGGACCCCTTCTCCTGCGTTGCCAAGCCTCCCGCCAAGCTATGGTTACCTGGTCCGCACTTCAAACCGTGGGGCCCTTATTTGCTCAGTCCATTTACCCCTTCGCACTGTGAATAGCTCAATCCACTCTACAAGCCATCCTTCGCTCGGGCGCAGGCTTAGAGACTTGGGGAAAGCCTTGCACCTGTTCCTTCCAGTCTGCCGCTGCTCCCCTGGCTAGCCCCCGCTGCTTGTCTACTGGGACCTTCCCTGTTCCGCCCGAGTTCCTGTCCCTGGCAATGTCCCCACCCCAACATCAGTCTCTCACGCTGTCTCTCCCATCTTTTTCCCGCTCCGACGGCTTCCCGAGCTGTGCAGCTGCAGCTGTTATCTGCCGTCCAACGACTTACGGCGTCGCAGCAGCCATCCCTAGCTTTGTCTCCGCCATCCGCCTCATCACCGCCGTCGCATCAGCAGCAGCAGCATGCGGCTGCGGGCCCCGGTCCAGCACTGCGGGCGTTACAACACGCGGAGACTGCCGCCCGGATCAGCGCCGCCAACGTGGAGGAGTGCAGCAGGGGAGGGCTGCTGTCGGGGCCGTCCCCGGAAAGGTGAGGGTGTGTCTCCCCCCGCCGTACGCCCCACAATAGCCGCACCACCTTAGCCACTGTTTCCGCCAAGGAAAGGCCCCAGCGCTGCCCTGTCCTCGCCTCTTTCGTTTTATGCAACGACGAAGCAGAGGAAGAGATGGCGTCTGCATGCCTTATCCTGAATCGTTTGTACGGGTCAGGCTCATTACGCCCTCGCGGAGGACTGCGCCACGCCACGCCAGAGCTACGCTTTGTTGTCCGAACCTCCGATTCATGGTGGGCGCTACCTGACCCATGGGTCGTGCCCTGTTGCTGCTGCTCCCCAGGCTCCTGAAGCGGCTGCGGGCGGCTCACACGCTGGGCAGCGCCGCCAAGCTCGTGGCCACTCTGGCGGGAGTGGGTGATCCAGCAGCAACCACACTTGCAACCGCCTCTACGTCCAGCAACCCCAACAGCACCGATGCCGCGACCTCGCCTCCGAATTCCGCCTCTTCCCAGATCTCACCCACGCGAAGGGGTTGGTCCTGGTGGCCATTTGGCAGCAAAGAGGGCGCCAAGGCACCGCCCTCCTCGTCGCCATCGCCGGCCGCCGGGGAGCCCTCGGGTCCCCGGCTGGCTTCGCAGGTGCCGCTGCCGCCGGCGGAGCCTGTGGCGGAGCTGGCGCTGGCGGACCGCCGGTTAGAGCAGGCGGCGGCGGCGCTTACGGGGGCAGCGCACGCGGGCAAGCAGCTGCTGCAGGTGCGCGGGTGGTGCCTGGCCATCAAATGGTCGTAAGGCCAACCACGGAGCATTTGTGGGGCAACATGCCATGACGTGTCGTATAGTAGGGTTCCCTGGCCGTGCTTGTCCGTGCCGAGGCCGATACTGAGTCCGAGGCGGTTTAGTTGCAGAGTGGATGTGTTTCCGGGCATTGCCGGCAAGGGTTGTGAGTAATAAGCTGAAGAGGGCAGCTCGGGGGAATCATATGCAAGGAACAAGGAGTCAACGTCAGGAGGAAGAAGGCCTAGGGGTTCTGGCTGTTTCCAGGGGGCCTACGGGATCCTAAGCACGCCTGCAGCCAACTGCTACTGGTGGTGCTACATGGCTGTCGCACAGGATGCCGATGCCTGCGGGTGAGGCCCATTGCTTACCAATTTTATCCGCTTGTTTTTATCCTTAACTCCGCGCTGGCTCTCGCCTCGCTCCCATGCCTCCTGGAGGAACCACCAACCCACTCCGTCATGGTCAACCCTAAGACACTTCTATTTGGTGCCTAGTTATTTCTTAAACTCCTTTTGTACATAGTTATCACCCCACCGCGTATGGTCCCAAGCAATTGCTACCCCGTGTGCTTGGAGGGGCCCCCACCAACACCATTACGGTCCACAACCCACTGATCCCGCCGTATCCCCATCTCTGGTAGCCTAAATCCCTCTAAAACACTCTCTCTCCACCCCTCGCCTTGTGGTGCTGCTTCTGTCTTGCGTGCGCGGTCCTTGTGAGCGGCTGCAGGCGGTGGGCTCCGGCCGGCGGCAGCTGCCTGCAGGCGTGACCGTAGACGAGCTGGCGGGTTTGCTGGTGGAGGTGCAGCTGCAGCTGCTGGATGTGTTGGAGCGGCTGGGGCAGGTGTTGCAGGCGAGGGTGGCGGCGGGCCAGGGAGCGGCGGCCGGCGGCGGCGGCAGCGTAGATGTGGTGGAGAGGCATCGAAAGGTGCTGGAGCAGCAAGAGCGCGTGGCAGCGGAGTTGCTAGCTTGAAGGGTGGAAGGCGGGATTGGAAAGCAGGAATGACGAGATGGTGGAAGGTATAACGACCGGAAGCTGGTGTGCATAATGAAGGAAAGGCGATGAGAATGGAAGGGTTTGGTGTCCAGCCTTGCAAGGGGAGGGGGTGTGAGACGAAGCCCTGACGAATGAAGCAGAGAAGGGGGGGCGGCGAGTGCAAAAATGTTGGATTTTCCAAGGCGGGTATGGAAGGTATGGAAGGCTAGGGCAGGGGTGCGCGACTGGTGGTGTGTAGGCGGTGGTCGGGTGCTTGGACGGCTGGGATCTGTTGGAGTTGGGAGGGAATGCGTGCGTGTGCGTCGGCGGTCGGGATTGTGCATGGTAAGGAGTTTCAACGTTCTCTCAAGCGAGGGGATTTGGAGGCCAGCCTGTGGCGCTGAATCGTTTCCGCCTGGTCAGGAACGGTCTGTGGGTCGTGGCAGGTAGTTGGGTCATCCAAATAGCAGCGCCGATATTGCGCTCCTTACCGATCAAGGCTGAAGTCAAAGCTGCCAAGTTCTGTGTTTTACAACTGACTTGTAAGGGGTCATGCACACTAGTAAAGGAGGCCCCTTGTATCGGTGCCTGATATCTTGCTTGCGGCGCCTGAACCCTTTCAGGCGAAACGCCTGCAACACGAACTGGGGATTACTAGGGTAAGATGGAAATGGAGATTGCTTGTATCGGAGATTTTTCATGTGCTGGCTTCAGTACCGGAAGAAACACCTGTACGGCAAAAACTTGTGCGCACCTACATGGGTTAGTTATCATACTCGATCGTCCTTAAGCGTGTCACGTAAAATTTTACAAAAAAATGTTCGCTCAGGCAGTGATAAGCTGACTTCCCTTAGGTTTGGCCTCTGCCATGCTTATTGAAAGGGGGAGCCTCAGCGGGTTTCTCCAAGCCTAACTAGAGTCTTTTCATTTCGAAGGATTGACTTTTAATTTTTACCACATTCTTGCTGGCTGTTGGGGACGAGCGTCAGGAACCTTGTTACTATTAGCTCAGCTCTGGACTTTGTAAAATGGTTGGCGTGGGGGACACGAGCGGCAAGATACCGCCTGAGATCACGCGCCAGGCAACGGAGAAATGCGCGCAACTGACTCCGCTGGAAGCAACGCATGTGAGGACCTTGCGCGGCCCCTTCCGGGATGCTTTGCCCTTGATCAGGATATGGCAACCTCGGTGCAATCTTAAGGCCCTTGGACTATTTCTTGATGAAGTATGTTCCATCGGTCCTCGGTACCATGTCAAACGCAGATTTACGCAATCCTAAAGCAGACTCTTGAAAAGCTTGCGCTTGTCGGCGTCATCACAGTTGATCCGAAGGTTCAAGCTCATGAGCTTACTCAGAGCGTGGGGGAGGAGATTTCCCGCATGATTGCTGAGCAGAAGAAGCTTGAGGGCCGCTTCGAGGAGCTTGTGGCGATGCAGCACGTACTTCGCCATCAGCCAAACAAGACGAAGCTGATGGAGAACCAGGTGATTAGCTGCAGGGGAGAGCAAGGGGTTATTTATGGATAATGCATACAGAAGTAATGCTGCAGTAGCACTGAAGAACACAACCCTAGCCTGTTTCCCTAGTTCCCTAGCCTAATTTCAGGTATCCTGACACATGTGGTACTTCAGCTAGGCAGTGAGGATTGAACAAAACAAATTCTGGTATGCCCACTTGTTTATGAAGCTTCAACGCGCAAATTGTTCGTCAGCGGTTGCCTGAACAATGCATGGCCCGCACTCTGCAAACCGCAGAACGAGCTCCAGAAGGTCGCAGAGGCTTTGCGACAAAGCACCAAGCAGCTGTGCCGCAACTTGAAGGACAACCCGAACGTCGCGGAGAATATGCTGAAGGTGCGCATTTTTGGCAACCCCACCTTGTTGTGCCGACTTACCGTACCGATGCGCAAGGCCTCGCCTGCATGCTGAGAGACGCCGCAAAAGCTGGTATGCAAGAGATTTGTCCAATGTGACGGCGGTGACCATAACGTCGGGGCTTGCGAAAGCCACCTGGGCCCCCAGGCAGGTGCTCGGAAAAGAGATTGGGATATGGGTCGATTCCGTCTAGCGAGCAATGCCTGCTAATATCGGTTACCGGCAGTCACAGTATTCGAGTCCGGCCCTGGCAACTGCTTATGATGGTTATTGTCGCGCCAAAAGGCCCCCACTTTGGGTCAACGCCGTGTGCCGTTCTTCAGGTGGCCAGTGAGCGTCAGGCGCTCCAGCTGCTGCTGTCCGGCTGCCTTAACGAGATTGAGGTGTTCGGCAAGCTGCAGCCGTTGCTGGAGAGCGTCATGGCACAGGAGGCTGCCGAGCAGGCCATGGAGGAGACCATCGAGCGCGAGAAGAACACGACGGCGGCTGTGCGGCAGCTCCGGAACGACCTGCGCGAGGAGAAGCTGGACCACGAGGAAAAGGTGAGGACGGAGTCTTGGAAGGCTTGTACAGAGCAGCATAAGAGTGCATCTGCACAGGAACCCAGAACACCATTTCCGTCCTGTGAAGGATATTGATCCTCCTTGACCCTGGGCATGAACAAGCAATGGTAGTTGTCTTTGGCTGGCTAGGCCGATACATGCTGGAGGCAGCGCGGCGCGGATGGATGGGGCAGGCATGACAGGGAGCGACCTTCTGCGGAGGAGCGGATTAGTTAACGAATGGCCCTTTGCATCTTGATGCTGTTGGGGGCCAACTGGTGAAGACATCATTCACACTTTTCTGTTTTTTGGGATCCTAGACGGCCTGCATGAGCGGGAAGGCCGGACCCGACGGCTTAAGCCTTGGTTGACGCCGTGGCCTTACACAGATGAAGGAGAAGAAGAAGGGACTGGTGTCTCTAAAGGAACAGCTCAAGACGCTAAAAATGGATACGGCGGTGTCGACCCGCTACCTCAGCAAGGATCTCACCGCCTCGAACGAGCACGAGCGCCGCCTGCAGCGGACTCAGGTAAGCCCGTTCAAAGCCGGCTTAGTTTTTCACCACTTCTGATCCCTTCCTTTCTTTTTATTTCTCATCCTTTCGCCGATTGCAGTTGGAGGACCTCCTAAAGGAACTGGGACTTGTGCAACAGCAAATCGATATCGAGAAGGCGGTGCACGCGACCCAGGTTGGTTGCTTGCCCCGGACTGGGTCTGAAATAGCTACCCCGCAGCCATGTTTTGCTGGTCCTCATGGGCCTCGAATGCTCGAGTTTTACGCACATCTTGCCGGGCACTCTTTCACTTGGGGCAAGCCTTCTGGCCCGCATTGTAAGGCTGGCGCGTGTGAAATTGTGTGGCGACGCTTTAACGTGCATACGCAGGCCGAGTTCCTCCGGCAAATCGCTTCCAAGATGCAGGAGGACAGTGTCAGCTGGGCATCCCGCCATGACGAGGACCTTGCCGCACGGGAGAAGGAGCTCGAGGTGAGCTATGGCTGCTTGCTGGTTTCTTGGGGTGGAGTGGGCCAGCGCTGGTCCGCCACACGCTGGTCTCGCGGCCTGCAACCTTACTTTTTTCCGTGCACATGCACTGTAGCTACGAAGGACCTGCAGTCGCTTGCATGTCGTGCGCCGCAGCCGTGCATAGTTGTCCATTCGAAACCCAATGTAAGGCTGTGATTGAGCAGGTACCAGCATACAGACACTTCTTCCCTGCCAATGGTACAAGGAGCAGCGGCGACCTGCGCTGAATTTAACGACCATGTATCGCATGTGAAGGTTCGCTTTCTCCTGTTCCTGGCCGTGTTTCCTGTGTGTGGCAGATGCTGAAGCAGCAGCATGCCCGCGACTTGTTGGAGCTGAAGAAGGCCGAAGAGAAGTTTAAGATGGAGCAGGCGCTGAAGCGGGAGCGAGAGCTCAAGGCAGCAGAGGAGCGCGAGCGCGTCGAGTTTGAGGAAATGCGCGAGGCGCGACGGGTTCAGGCGGCCATCATAATCCAGGCCTGGTGGCGTGGATACCGTGTACGGAAGGCCCTGGCAGGGGGTGGCAAGAAGACCAAGAAGGCTGCCAAGAAGAAGAAGAAGTGAGCGGGACTGCATGCACTGCACCCCGTCGCATTATGCAGCGGGTCGGCGGCACGGATGGCGCCGGAAGTGCTCCCAACTAGAAAGGAACACCGCTGCAAGGCGGAAAGCCTCCCGAAGAAACCTTGACGGTTACGAGAATGCTCTCCTGGCCATGGCTCGGACGTGGGTGTTTACTGGGATGTTTTCTGTTCCAAGCATGCTGAGGGCAATTTTGTGGGTTTTCGGGTGTGCACTGCAGCAGGCGCAGCGTTGCATGTGGCTGACGGAAAGAGTGCCGTGCTGATTGCCGGTATTACAACGAAGATGGGCGACGGTGGAACAATGGGGGGGCTGTGTTGTTCTTTGCTATGGTGTATCATCCGGGCTGAATCCGCTAAGGAATTTACGTTTCAAACGGAATGCTTTTGGGTACAGCTGGCGGGTTTACATATTGGATTGATACGCGTCGGACATGCGTAAAAAATTCAACGGGAAAGATGTCTATTATGAAATCCAGCAAGCCAGTTACTGGTTGCGGCCCTTTTGTGCTGTACGAGCAACATTCCTTGCTGCGTACACCTAGGAAGCTTCCTCCCAGCTGACTAGCTTACTTGGCGAGCACGCCGCAGCATGGGTATGGTCGCGTCAGGACCCCGGTCGCCACAAGCTCTTACGCGTATGACTTGCTACTTGCATAATTGTCTGTCTGCGCTATCTACAATCGCGCAAAATCCATCAAGTGAAAGATATATTGTTGTTAGGGCAGTGACGTCTAATGCTGGGACAACACAGTAGCTGCAGTTAACAGTAGCTGCAGCTGTCTGCCAGACGGGTAGGGCGTCGAATGATAGGATGCGTTTTTCGCATATGCGAACAGATGAGAGCTCCAACGCATGCGGGCTTATTTCATTTGTATTCGAAAACAAGGCTACTAGGTCAGGATGGCCTAAATTCCGACCACCAAGACTTGTCAGGAGCTCAGAAACGTTGGGGATGTACATTCTTAGGATGAGCTGTGATTGCGTCTGCCTCACCGCCTTAGAGGGCCGTACTGTGTGGTGGACATCAGCATCCACTCAATGATTCTTCCAGTACGGTACTACCTGCCGCTTGACCTTAAGGGCGATCCTTAAGCACGATTATACCATCAGTTCCCAATAAAAGCGTCTCAATAATCGAACTTCGGTCTGCCGTGTGAAAATTCTCCCCGCCCCGTAACTTGCTCTTTAAATGACTTCATTGCGTCTGCCTCCCCGTCCGACAGGTGGTTGGCCATACCTAAAAGGGCTTTGTACAGCTAGGTCGTATGGATATTTTGCTGGCACCCGGCAAGCTAAGGGGTCACAATCCCTAGCATTACATCCCTATTGCACGCGCATTGGTTTGTGTAAAGATTAGTACCTTGCCGCCGTGCGTTGTTTGCGTGAAAGTCAGGTAGGAGACACGGGCAATCACGCCTTGAGCGATCGGGCAAAAACCAGCAGATAAATTTCATACATGCCTACGAACGAAGTCATTGCAGTACACAGGAGCTGAGGAGGCGCCTTACAAACGCCTAGCTATAAAGATGTGGGAAAAGCTAATCAGCAGCCCAGCAGCAGAGCCCACTGCCATCCACCTGTAGTAGTGGTCATAGTACGTCTAGAATATCAACAGACGTACAGTAAGCAAGGGTCTGATGATCTGTACAAGCGACTCATAACCGTACATCTGCATGCTGGCAAGCAGCGTCAATTTCTGCAGTCAACGTCCATCTACGTCCATGCAAGGCGCCGCCTACGGCGAGCATAGGCCCTCCTACCAGTCTCTATCTACATCTGTTTTCGGGTTGGATAATCACGAATACAAGCAACGGGACTGCCCGTACGAGGCTACCTATGTACATGCCTGCTATGTACACGCTACGCTTTATACATGCTACGCCTTATACACGCTACGCCTTATATACGCTACGTCTTATATACGCTTCATCCTATGTACGCTACATCCTGCACGACCCGGTAGGTCATATAATGGAATCCGTGCACATGCACCGACCGACCGCAACGCACATATAATATAATAACAGTCACGGGCAATAAATTGGTTTCGCGTTGACACCACCGGACTTTCCAGCGATGCGGCAGCGGGGATCGTTGATATCATTGGGTGGGGGCCTCTTCACAGGTGGCGGCGGCGGCGGCTTCTTCACAGGCGGCGGCGGCGGTGGCTTCTTCACAGGCGGCGGCGGCGGGGGCTTCTTCACAGGAGGCGGAGGCGGGGGCTTCTTCTGAGGCGGCGGGAAATCCTCGGGGAAGTCGTCAGGGCAGGGCCTCAACGGGAGTACTGTGTCGGCAGGGAGCTGAGCTAGCCGGCGGAGGGGAATGCAGGGGTAGGGCCAGAGGGCTGCTGTGGCGCTCTCCGCGGCGGCCCTCCTTGCGGCCCTCACGTCCGCCGCCTGACCGCTGTCCAGATCAGCTCCTGCATCAGTGCAAGGAGTGGGGCCAGCGACCGCAGCAGCGGGGCGCACGGAGGAGGCAGGCTGAGGAGGTGCACTAGCGATGATGAAGAACGGTGTGCAGTATGTGTATGTTAACTATGGAATTCCAGGAATAGGTGTACGTCAGTGGAGCAATGTTCTTGAGAGAGGCTATCTAATAACTGCTTTTTCAGCAGGTTTCGCGGCTTCCTGACAACTAAACAGTTGAATGAGTTCTCACCCTCCCAGCGCCTAAAGCTACTAAGGACCACCTGATGGAAATTGTGTCAGCAGCGGACTCGCTGCCATGTAATGGCGTAACCCAACCTACGTTGGTTTCAACGTATTTACATAAAGCACAGCCGTATGGCTGGTCGATTAGCTTGTACTATTTGCCTACCTGCCTCATTCCCGTCCAACAGGGCCGTCGTCTCCTCTCTGAGCGCTCCCAGCCCTCGGAGCTTGGCGGCAGTGCTCGTCCGCGCCAGCAGCAGTCCAGGGGCCACCACGAAGACGAGGAAGAACAGAGACGACACGGTCTTCATCGCAGCCTGATGGATGTGGGACGATGGGCCCGTTACAAAGTAAGCAAAAAAACATGGCAGGTAGGGACGAACAGGCCTGAGGCGACCGCGAGAATAATTTATTGTCAAGCTCAAAAACACTGAGCTTGAAACGTCAGTTAGGCAGGGCCATATAGCTCCGAAGCGCAGCATTCATATAATCATCGGGGTGAGGTCGGCAACAAGCAAGGAATTAACCTAATGTACATCTGTACATCTATACAAATGGAATTTCAAGCATAACATGATTATGCCTTACCCTTAAAATTTGCAAAAATACTGTGCTGGCCGACCAACAGACAGTCTGCGCGGAAGAAGTGGCTTCGACTTCCCACCTTACACGGTGCTACGCTTGCTTTGGCACAGCCACGAACGTAGAATAAAGAATACAGAGGCGTTTAAGAACGATGTGTAAATTTCTGTCGGCTAATTTGATGTTGTTTCCGGAGTGAAATGCCGCTTTTTAAGTGGACACCTATTGTACTGCATGTCCGTGCGCTTCCTTGCTAATCACAGTTCTAGCTTGTTTTGCGGAGCTTCCAAATGGAAGCTGCGTTCACAGCAGCTTAGTAAAGCAGTACTTTCCGTGCAACGGCTAGAAGCTTCCTCCCAACCGCTTGACGAGCATGGGTCTGGTCCGCGGAAGACTTACTGCTCATTCTACGTACACAATCTATACGCACTATGATCCGTAACATACAAAAAACATTAATTCTACCAGAAACGATTTTGTTGGCGCAAGGTTTCTCGCTAAGGGTGCATTTCCAGTGCGGATTAAGGCCAGGGATTAGGGCACGGAATTCCTTGGTACGAGCTTACCACATAGTTTTGTTCCATAAGGGAACCAAAGGTTGAAAAGGCGAGGTAAGTTTGCCAACAACTTAGCCGTTTGAGCAAGTATCGATGGAGGACAGAGGGTTAATCCCTGGCCTTAATCCGCACTGGAATGCACCCTAAGTGGAAGCTGTCCGCGAGAGGGGAAGAAGACGTCGAATTCGTACACATAAAATAGAGGACTTACCACCGACAGCCAAGACCTGCCAATCTGGCCTATTAAGTCAATACGGTAGCTTAGCAACACTTAATGTCCAACTGATGTTTCAAGTGCAGTGGCTGCATGTCACGAAATTAGGTTCCTGTCGATTGGCAAAAAGCAAGGGACGTTCGGGATCTTACATAAACGATCTTTTCCAGATCTTTATAAGTCGCCCACACGCACACGCAAATGCCCGGACCAAATCTCACCAGGGCGGTAGGTAGAATTGTCAAGGCTGCATGTGGTTGCCTCAATTCAAGTTGACTGATTAACGTTGTACTAAATCCGACCGGATCACCGGTGCTTCCCGCCGCAAGCCAACCATGAACCAGCAGATAGAGGCCCCCTCCAAGACCCGCAGCTCCGTACCATGACGTGGAAAGCCCCAAGCAACGACATGAACTGCAATGGGCGTCGTCTGCGATGAAGGTCACGGAAGGGGAGTAAGCCTTGCATCATCGCTCGCCATGCACCAGCCACTAACCGAAGATACCCCAGCTGCCCGCAATGCTGTACAGTGCGTGATTGTGCACATGAGTTTGTGAGTGAGTGTATAGCCTATGCCGCGTGGTTGCGCAGTACGCGTGCACGACGTTCCCGCATGCAAGCCGTCGGGAATGTCAAGACAGGGCGTGTCGATTTGATATCAATTCGTTTGTGTGGGGGATAAGCACGCCGCGTACCGGTGGCCTCGGTGTGGATGCCATTGCCTTGGGCGGCATGTACGCTGGGACATCACTTTCCCCATTCAGCAGTGTTCATGAAGATAATTTGGCACCATGCGTGCGGACCTGCAAGTCCGTGCCGGGTTTTGGTTTAGCTGTCACCCCAGGATTTGTCACTTTCACGTTGCACAGCTCGTTCCGGATTGAAACGCAAACTGATGGCCTTGCCAACCTGGAGTGCGTGTTGTGTCGAATTAGAGACCTTATGTAGTTTTCAGACACTAGGGCTGTCTTGGCCGTCTATGTAGCGAAAATGGCTTCGGTTTAGTCACACGTCTAGCCGTACAATTTCATGCACTGTACAGAGGTGAATCATTTTTGGGGCCATGATCCAAACCTCCATGTGCTAAATTCCATCGGACCGGAGTGGTCCTGTCGTAAACCCTGAGGAAAAACCCCCGAGAAGCAAATCATGTGCATGCAACTCTCAGCTTTCTCTTCGGGACACCCATTGGGCCCAGGAAACCCCCCAGCTTCTCGACATCTGTACAAAACCACAGCCGGTCCCAGGATGCCGTGATTGGGCGACTGGCCCCCCGTTCCGAGGCGCCCCCCTTTGGCGCCTTCTGCAATCCCCCTGCGTCCAGGATATGTCCGATCTTCTGCTCGCTCCCGCTCCCCATCACCGAACGATAATCGTCCGCGCACAGAAAAAGCACTGAAACAGTAACCCCGCATTCTTCGGCCATCGTCCTCGCTCCTATCCGTGTAGTCGACCCCCACATGATCGCTGGAGGCATCTGTCGGACCCTGTGTGTCCACAATGCCTTTTGCCCTGAACCCACCACCGCACCATATTGGTGCCTCCCGCCACTCCCACTTTCACCAAGTTATGCACTCGTATTAGCCACACCGTCCATCTTTAAGGCCACAAGCGGCAGACGAAGACCCGGATCTCACTCGTTCGAAAACTGTAGTGCGGCCTCCTGCAGCTCACCCAGGCACCTCTAACCCCCCAAGACGGCTAGGGAAGCTCTCGCGGTACACCACAACAGGAGGCACACAGATCCTGAGCACCAGAGCTGTTAGCCATGCAAGTCAACCCCGTACCGCGGCCGCCCCGTGCTCCTAATTTGCCCAGTGCGACCCACTTCCACGGATGTGGAACTCAGTACATGACCGCCCGGGGAAGGTGGGGTAGGAAAACCAAGGCGCGTCCTTGTCGGACAAGACAGCGCTTCCCCAGCATATATTCGACCCACATGATGTAACAGTCGTACTCATTCGTACCACTAGGCTCGCAGGGCCACCCGTAAAAGGCCAAGACACATGGTTATGAAACCAGAAGCGCCGTCGCACACACAAGCCAACCTTTCCCACATTGGTAATGTTCCTTTATTTTATGCACGCCCTCCGAGCATACATTCCATCTGGATCGCTTGGATATGGGACAAAATCAGCACCCGGGCCCGGCAGCCTGCTGTGGCTGCGCGCCAGGGCTCTTGGATAGATAGAGCCGCCAAGCAGCCTTAGATCGCAGTGGTGCTCACGTACGTCGCCACCCGTACACGTTGCCCCACGGTGAGATGAGGTCCTTCGAAGGAGTCCATTGCCCACCGGCCGCTGAAAGGCCCGCGGGCGGCGCCCGGGACTTCACAGCAATGGTGCGCTTTTCCTGCCTCCTTTACCCTCCCTCAGGTCCCAGTCCCGGAAATGAATCGCCCTGTTCGGATGCAGTTCTCGCATCAAAGCAGTGCAAATATATGCTGGCAAAACAACAAAGCGAAGCAGATCAAGCAAGCGTGGCTTCGTGAAACAGAGCGCGTCCGTCAGCCAACCCTTTGCGTGGCGCCATCTTAAGCAGAGGACCTTTCCATACATTTTCCAAAATCTGCCAATACTCCAAAGGGCCATCTTCGCACAGCTGCAGCATATGAGCGTCCGCACAATGACGACTCAATCCAACTGCCTCGCAATCCATAAAACGCGTGCGGTCTTGCACGCAGAAAAATGAGTTCCATTGCTCTCAAGTTCATATGCTTGCTGCTACTTGAACCACCATATAGCACCATTCCTACCCTAATCGCTGCTACGAAAACGTCGTGTCACATCCTTCTTGTTGCCACCCGACTGCCACTGTTCTGTTCTCCTCCTACCTTCACTTACGATGCTCTTCCTGCTCATGATGATGTTTGATGTGGTTCTTAATGCAGTGTGACTTTGTTGTTGTTAACATGTAGGATGCGGAGTTGCTACTGCTGCTGCTGTTGATGATGAGGGTTGCGCCTATGTGGGCTGACGTTGGGCGAGGAACCCGTCGGTGCAGCGCCCTTACTGCACAACAACCGCAGGATGCCAGAAGTGCCGGCTACACCTCCACCACCACCCTTGGAACGGGAGCCACGCGACGAAGATGCCTGCACCACAGGCGCGCGGGCGGTGCTGCTCACACGACACATCTCATCCCCGGCGCTGGTCGAGGCGGTAGCCCGGCGCCCCCCTTCACTAGCTACGCTACTGCCCCTCAGCTCGCCCAGAACCTGAGCTGTGTCCCCCTTCGGAAGCTGAGGCAGGGCTAATGCAACCGCCGCATCGGACGTGCCGTCGCCGCTAGCCCGTACAGGCGCGGCAGCATTGTCCTCCTTGCCAACGCTGCCCCCTGCGGCAGCGGCGCCGCCACCGCCACCGCCATTTGCGTGCTTAGCTATTGCAATCTCAGCCGCCGCCGCCAGTCCCGCCCGCGACACCAACCCTGGGGCTCCAGCTACCCCGGACGAAGCAGCCCTCGTAAGCGCCCTCTTGCCGTGCCTGGCAGCTGCGCCGGCAGCATGGCAGCCGCCTGCGCCGGCTTCCCCGCTGGCACAGCCTTCACAAGCCCCACCTCCCGGGCCGCTACCCGCAGACAGACCACTCGCCTCAGTGGTAAGGAAAATGTCAGGTGGCGGCACGTACGCTGTATTGGGGAACACAGACACGCCCCACGGCGGCGCACCGTCGTTGCCGCCGCCACCGCCGGAGCGATCCTGGTCACCTGTTGCTCCGACGCGGGTTATGGCTGCCGAGTGTGGGGAGTCGGAGGTGCGCGGCGCCCCCAGCAGGCCGCGCTGTGGCCGTACGGCAGGAAAACAACTGCTGGGCAAGCCGAAATTCCGGCTGCCGCCCGTATCTGTGGCCCCCCCCAGTGCGATACTGCCATTACCGCCCACACTAGCCAGTGCCATGCTCAGTTGTTGCCGTAGCAGTGCCGCTTCCTTCTTCAGATCCTCCAGTTGCGCCGCCACCGCGCCGCCGTTCGGAGCGCCACCGCCGGTAATGCCCAAGCTGTCAGCGCTCGAGCGGCTGCCGTGCGCCGCCGCCAGTGCCTCTGCCAGTGCTAGGTGAGGCTGCGCCGAGTTGCGGGCCTTGGCCTGTACCGGCATTGACACAGCAGGAACGGCAATGGCGCCACCAAGACCCGCGGCCAGCAGTGCCCGCAAGTCCCGTGCCTGACGCCGCCAGCCGTCACGCTCAGCCGCCAGGGTACAGCATGCCGTACGAAGTGCAGCCACGCGTGAGGTCAGCCTCTCAATGTCTGCCTCAACAACGCGGCTTCGCCGAACCTCTGTCAGCACCTCCCGCATCAGCGCCGCTGCACCCGATGGCTCGCCGCCATCGCCACAGCCCCTGCAGCCGCTACTGCTGCCCCCATCTCCGCGGCTGCTGGCAGCGCCCTCGGCGACTGCACCTTCAGAGGCTCCGGAAGCAGTCGCAACATCTACCAGCGCGGCCACAATGCCAGCAGCTGTGACCGAGCCAGCGTCAGAGCTACATCTCCCCGTGCCACTCGTTGCAGCCGGGGATTGGCCGCCAGCCAAACACAGTCCAGGCGTGTTCGCTGTCGACGCCAGCTCCTTCGCCGGCTCGACCATGGTGGCCTCTGGCAGCGCCTCCGGAGGCTTACTCATCCCGATAGCCACGCCCACCTCTGCTGCTGCCGCTTCCGCCAGCCCTGCCGCCGGCGCCAGCGGTTCAACCACCTGCTTGTGTATCGTGTCGCTAGAGGATCCCGGGGCACCAGCTGAAGCAGAAACGCCGGCCGCGCCGGTTAGGCTTCCTTCTACGGGTTGCAGGTCGATCATAGGGGAGCCCAGGACTATGGCTGGTGCCGTTACCGGGTCTTTAAGAGGCCCCTCCCGCAAGCCGGCGTCCCACGGTGTCACCGTTCCCTCCACCAAGCCCGTGCGGCTGAGCATGCCGTCCCGCTTGTACAGGCCCACCCTGCCCCAGCTGCCGTCCAGGCCACCCCGGCTCGCCCCCATGCGCATCTTGATTACATTGGGTGTGGGCTGCTGCAGCAGAAACACGTCCACAGATGTGGGCCTTGCGTCCAGGTGAGGCCCTTGGTGAGCGACCTGGTGGAGCGGCGACGGCGAGGGGGACGGCACCTCGGACGCGGCGCCGCTGCACGCGGGCAGCATCCTCGCAGCGGCAGAGGAGCAACACGCGCGAGGCGTACCTCCCGTCCCCAACCCCGTCCATGCCGTCGTCGTCGACCCAGACGTGATCGGTGCAGGAGGGGACAGCTCCTGCGCAGGCTGCGCAGGCAGCATCGCGGCAGCTGCTGCTGCCCTCGCTGCGGCGTCCAAGATGCTGTCGCGTGTCCGAATCTGCGCCTTGATGCGCGATACCATCTCCGTACGCTTGTACGGCTTAGTCATGTAGTCATCGGCACCCGATTCGAACGCCTCATCAACTGCCGCGGAATCTCCCTTGGCCGAGACAATGATGATGGGCAACTGCGCGGAGCTGAAGTGCTCCCGCATCTTGCGGCATACTTCAAATCCGCTCATGCCGGGCATCATGACGTCCAGTAGGACGCAATCCGGAAGGACGGCAGGCAGCAGCAGTGGCTGCGCTGCCGCAGCAGCCGCAGCCAGGGAAGCCGCCGCAGACGCCGAGGCCCCCATCACTGGCTGTTCCGAAACTGACGCTGACGCGGCAGCGGCGGCGGCAGCAACGGTGCCAGGCTTCGGGGCGAGCTGCAGGTGCGCCAGCGCCTCGGGTCCGTTCATGCACTTGACGACCTTCCAGGACTGGCTGGTCAGCATCTGGCCCGCCACTAACTGGTTGATGGGGTCGTCGTCTACTGACAGCACCTGTATGCAATCACACAATCAGTCATACATGCCGCGAGACAGTGCGTACACTTTGGCGAGGGGTGTCATTCCCACACATCTAACGCCACCATGGCGCGCATTGTCCTTACAATGGGACAAGGGGAAGTGCCGCTGAGGCACACGCACCTGTAGTGTGCCGTTGTTCCGGTGCCGGAAGTTAGGCCGCAACCCGCTCCGCGCCAGCTGGCGTCCTTCCTCCATCGCGTGTGCCACATCGAACGGTGTCAACGACGACATAACGTTCCCCGTAGAGTTTCGAGTCATCGCGGCGGTGGGCGTCGGTGCGGGTGTCAGCGTCGGCGTCACGAGACGCAACGGGGGTACTGTCGTCACTTGGGGCACAGCAACACCTAGACCCGCATCCGCAACAGCGGATAGAATGTCAGTGCTCGCCGCTGCTTTAGACGCAACCCCCAACACTGCAGCACCCTGCGCCGGCGGCTCCCGCCCACAGCATTCCGCCGTGCAGGAGGCTTTGCAGCGGGACCCCGCTGATGCCGATGCCGACGACGGCTGCTTGTGCTGCGGGAAAAGCAGGTTCCTGCGCTGCTCATCCAGACTCATGCGTAGAGGACGGCTATGGAGGGGGCCAGGGGATTCACCCAAGAGGAATGCGCTAGTGGGTGGATGTTGCGGTCCTGCGCTTGCTATCGCGGCGCCGCTCTCGCCATCACCATCGCCAGTGCGACTCCCAGCTGCAGCGGCGCCGGCGCTGAGCTTAACCAGGCGCGCTGTGGCACAGGCAACCCAGGGCTTTGGAGACGATGGCACTGTCGGCTTGGGCGAGGATGGAGCCGCACTGACGCGTTCGGCTCCGGAACCATCGCTGGCGGTAGTGACGGCGGAGACAGGGTAAGAGAAGCGCGCTTCACCGCAGTCAAAACCGGAACCCGACAGCTGCGCGTGAGACCCGGACTCATAATCCGCATGAGACTGCTGTTGCTGGTGGGTCTGATTCGAGACTTCCTCCACGAGTACCACTTGCTGCTGCTGGTGGTGCGGCCCTGTGAGCGGCTGTGGTGGCGATGAGGGCTGAGCGGTCCCGTTCACATGATGATGCGTATGATAATGATGGTGATGATGATGATGGCCCGGATGTTGTTGTTGCGACTGTTGCGCCAACGGCAATCGAAATCTGAATACAGAGCCAATACCTGGTGCCGACTCGGCAGTGATGTCCGAACCTTGCGCCCGAAGCGCCAGGCGTACCAGATACAGCCCCAGTCCTGTGCCGCCAATAGACCGGGACACCCTCCCAGTGGAGGTGGGAGCAAGCCCGTTCGGCGACGACGACTCGCCCGATGCACCGCCAACCTGGGTCTCATGTCCCGTACGGTACGGCAAAAAGAGCTCGTCCAGCAGGTCCTGTGCAATACCAATGCCTGTGTCCTCCACCGACACTTCTACCTGCGTCCCAGCCGGGAAGCTGGCGACACTGGACCAAGATGACACGGAGGACTGGGACAATCGCGGTCTGCCGTAGCGCCAGATGCCGCCACCGCCCCCGTTGGCGCTTGTATTGCTGGTGGTGGGGGCAAGGTCAGCAGTGGCAGCGGTGGCGGCTGCGGCGCCACCGTCGCCGGGCCGCCCCGAGGTAGTCTCCGCGCCTTCAGGCAGTACCATCCGAGCCGCGACACGCACCTCCCCGTGTGTAGTGAAGCGCATGGCGTTGCCGACGAGGTTGTACAGCACCTGTAAACGCATGAAACATCATCACATGTCTCTGTCAGGATGCGTGGGTGGCAGGCAGTCACAGCCGGAACATGAAGAGGAGTACGTCCCAGGCAAACTCCTCGTTGGTAATATAGAATGTTGGTAATGTTGGCGAACAGGTCCATGCTCTTCCGTTTTCACATCCCATCCCGTATCATCCCAACCCGACCGACCTGGCTCAGCCGTGTCGAGTCCGCCGCCACGAGCGGCAGGACGCTGGGCAGGTCGCTCACAATGGCCACGCCGTCATGCGCCAATGGCCGCAACACCGTCGTCACCGTCTCCACCAGCGGCCGCAGATCCAGCGCAACCAACGGCACCGAGGGAGTTACAGGACCAGACCCGTCATCACCAACGTAGGGGGCGCCCCCTGGCTCCCCCACCCGGCGGGCCGCGAAGCTGTCCAATGTTGACGTCACAATGTTGAGCATGCATGTGGCGGTGGCGCGGACGGTAGCCAGGTTCTGGGCGCTGCTGGGCAGGGCGGCGGAAACCTCCTGGCAGAGGCTCTCCGAAAGAGCTGCGGAGTACAGACGGGCAAGGGCATGGAGAGGTGGTGTTGAGGACGCAGAATGGATGGGCCATGGCGTCGCAATGGAAATGTGGGAGCCCAAGGCCATAGCAGTTTGGTAAGTCCACCATGGCGAACCCTGCAGTCCGCCTGAGCCACGCATCACTCCACATTGCCTCCTCAGTCATGTAGACACCACACGCCCCGATATTCCTGCCCTTCATGGCCCCCTCCACCCAGCAACCCCGGACGCCGCTTCCTCCATAATCTGTAACACCCGAACGCATGGCACCCGCCACTCTGCTCCTTGCACAGAGGCCCCCAGAACGTGGTCATCGAGCGCTCCTTCCCATCTCGCTCACCGACAATACCCGCCAGCGGTGTCCTCAACTCATGGCTCAGCGTGCTGAGGAGGTCATCCCGCTGCTTCAGCAGCGCCGTAAGCCTCGTCACCGCCTCCACTCGGTTGCTCGCCTCCCAGGCCTCCAGCGCCCGGTCCCTCCGCAGCTGCACCTCCGTGAGGTTGCTCTGCCACAGCTGGCTGCTAAACACCACCTTGGCCAGGTAATCACACACGCCCCAGCATATGGCCTCCATCTGCGGACCCATCAGGTGCCAGTCGGCCGCCAGCCAAACGACGGGGAAAGCGCTCCACAGCGCCAGCAGCAGGGCCAGTACGGTACGCAGGGTGCTGCGCTGCTCTGGGGATACATCGCTGGAGAGGGTTCTGCAACGGGACAAGGGCGAGAGGAGGGGATGGAGCGCAGAGGGACACGCGTCTTAGGAAGGAAGCTGAGCTTTTTACGAAAATGGCCGTGCCTGCTCTACACAGCCAAACCTGGCGACGGCAGTCCCCCGGGGCTGGGCGGCACTCACTTGTGGAACATTCCGTAAACGTAGTACAGTACGACGATAAAAGTCCCGAATGAGACGATGGTCATGGCATCCTTCAGGAAGCCCCGTGTGTAGCACGCCGCCAGCCCGGAAGCCACCATGAGCACATCGCTCAGCAGCGGCACTGCCAGCTGCAGAGGGAAAAGGAAATGGGGAGGGGGAAGGGGGGCAGACATCCGGTGTGCATAAAGACCACATCACTCAGCAAATGCGTCAGCTCCACCACTGAGAAACCCAGTACCAGGGTGAAGAGGCCATTAAGCACCACCTTCCAACCCCGCCCTCTTCACGCCTTTCCTCAGCGCTTGCCTGCCTGCCAGAGTCGTGATTGCCGCCGTCAACTGATCGCGGTGCTAGAGCTGCACGAAAGCACCGGGATCGGCCGCGTGGGATAAGCCACCGCGCAGCTTAGCACCCACTCAGATACGTCCACCATGTCTCTAACCGCACAGAGAGACAGGCAGCTGGGCAAGGCAGCTGGGCTACAGCCAACCCAACTACCCTCAGCCAACCGAATCCAATCACGCACCTGGCAGCCACCACAGTCTGCAAGTAAGGCCAGCATGTAAATCATGGTGGGAGTGGAGTGGCACCACTGGACGTAACGCAGCGGCGCGAATGGCCGCCCCGAGGATGAGAACATCACCATAGTGGCACCTCGCCACAGCAGCAGGTCCGTCACGAAAGCTACACCGTTAATGAAAAGCAGCAGCAGGTTGCACTGCAATGCCGAGGCAGGAAAACGCTATGTCAGTGTTGGGCATATCAGGTTCACAACCCCCAGTGTGTGCTCTTCATGAATGGACGGAAAAACACGAAGACCTGTGTCGTGCGGCGTTACACGAGCCGGGGGCCAACAGACGACTGGCACACGGGAGTGGCCGGCAATGCAATGCCTCAAAAAACACCTTATCCTTTCTATGAACAGTAGAACAACGCTTTTCTTTTATACGTTTCCCATTACAATCTTCTGTCGGTGAGCCCTTGTCTGGCCCTTGTGCCCGCGGCTCGTATGGCCCTGTTACACCCTTTGAAAGGCCACTCAACGCAACTCGAGGTGTAAAACACACACACACACATGCACATAACAATAAGCTGCGGTTTGTCAATTTTCCGGCGCCTGCTAACCAATTGTTCTTACGCCCCATATCCCTTGTCAGCAACAGCGCACCTTAAAGGGCAGCAGATGCTGTCGCATTCCCAGATTCAGCAGGTTCAGCAACAAAACAGCCCCAAAGGCCGCCTGCAGGCCAGTGGTGAAGAACGCACAAGGGTGTGACAGCAAAGATGAGACAGAAGCTGTCAAGCTCAGGGTTTCGCACGCTTTGTATCGCACGTCAACCATCATTTTGTAGATCATCAACGCAACCCGGAGGCTCGTCATGCCAAGCAGCCAAGCCTGGTAATGCACCCTCGCCCTTTTCCCAACCCGCATTACTTGACGCGCTGTCTCACTGAGATACCGCACCTCGCCAAGCCTCAGGGATTCCACCATTACTTGGCCTAAACGCCCCCTAACGGCTTTCGCGGTAATGAAGGCACAATGTGCTCACCGTTTGCACCTGGAAGGTCCACTCCACGGACGCAACCTGTGCACACAATCGCCCAACGTAATCGCATCTGGGCTCCGAGATAACGATGGCCCATATGGAGACATACCAGGATACGCAACCTTTATAAAGCTTTTAAGAGTCACGGCATAAGACGTCACGGCCTGGACGCCACGACACGCAGCACACGCGGGAAAAGGTCGTTTCTGGCTTCCGCGTGTCTGAACTTCTTACAACCGAAGAATGGCGACTCCCAGCTGATCGTAACGTGTCTTCAGACATCCCACCTATCATGCCCATCGCCGCACCTGCTCCCCGATACCGGCCGCACAGCTTCTGTCAACGTTTTGGCTGGCGAGGTAAATCGCGCATGCTGCGTAGGACAAGCTCCCAAAGCTGCAACGGCACAACGGAAGTGCTGACACACGCGTTCTCACATGGCAGCAAAAGGATATTGCCGCACCTGACCCAGCCCGTTACTGCCATGTCGACAGCATAAAGCTGACTTATAAATGTCCGAGGCATCCGACTGACGGTCTTTAAGACCACACGAGACTGGTGCCCCAGCACGTCGGACTCCATGGTGGGGACCCCTTCCAGCTACGTTTATAACTTCAGAAGGTGATCATAACTATCGTAATCGTTAAAGCTGAAGTGCAGGCGTCTGGCGGCCAAAGGAATCTATCCATTTTGACTCAAAAGGCTAAATAAAGAGACATATCGAGCACCTTGGATTTATTATAGGTGCGTACAGGAGAATTATCCTCGCCGCTAGATACATAAGATTTCGTTCCCGAGCTCATACGGTAATCGTACATGCGTATCTTTAACGGCCAACTGGCTGACTCACCTAAAGCACAATTGTGCCTAATAACTACATGCCTAACCATGCGCAATAAGGAGACGGGAAAGCCGCCGTTGAGATTCCCTATCTTGCGCGCTTCTTGTAAGCACACCATCTGTTTGCATACCCGCTCAATCCGCCAAATAGCGCATAATGTGGTGCGTTTAGTTAACTAAACCTAGAGCGTCCAGCAGTCCTATGCCAAAGGTCCCGCAGATGCTACCCTTCGCTAAAGGCCAAGGAACTAGCGCCTTGGTCGATCCTTTGTGTGTTAAGGACGCGCTTGCACAGGATAGCCTAGACGGAAAATCTGCATCTGTATTGTTCACAGCGTGCTTGCGCACGAAAGGGGATCGGTCACGGAATTCGCTACAAGGGATCGGCTTTCTAATGGTCCCCCCTCTTGTGTCCAAACTTATAAGTTACTGGGCTTCATACGGGGAAACGCTGTATAGTTCCTCGTCCCAAGCTAGAATTTGCGAAATGGGGGATGGACGCGATAGAATGAGCAGTGCAGAACCCCTCCTATACTAAGTGCTCGGCGGGGCTTGACAACTTAATAGCAATAGTTTTTCAGGAGATATGAATTTCGCAGGATACGTGCCGCTGTCCTCTCCTGGTGAGCTGCTGTAACGGCACCACGCATAGCAGCTTGTGGCCATATTCCGGATGGGGGCATGCGCAAAAGCCACGCCCCTCTGACATTACTTATACAGCCGTGCGGCTTCTATCCAAATGACGGCAAAGAAACCGGACGGGGGGCCCTCAGTCATGAATGGGTGTGAGCATTGCATTCACTGTACGGCACATTGCATGCCGCTCATCCGTTTCCGCCGTCCTGGCAGGCAGGGTAAGATATAGCCACGTGCGCGGTGGACGGATGCGGAGTCCTGCTTCATCCGCGCAGCGAAAGTCACAGATAGCACCTGCTACCTATAAGCTTCGACTTCTCGAAGCGAAGTATGAGTGTAGAGATAGGCAAGTTATTGCGAAGGAACTGCCGTGGTGCGTGGAAGTCGGGCGCATGCATGCATGCATGTGCCGGACCGCAGTACGGCAAGGGACGCCGAGCTCCTACTTGGGTCCCACAGGCGCATTGGTTCTTTAACTGCCGTTGTTTTGACTATTACCAAGAGGTGTGTCCCGCTGCTGGGACAGTGTCCTCTAGTTATGTGTTGCACCGTCTTTTCTTAGCAATACTAGAATCGAATGTCGGCTATGGAAATTGGCGCTGCGGGCGCAGAAAGATTAGTGCTCACTCCCGAAATGCGGGCCCTCTTCGAACAGCAGCTAGCTGAGGAGCGCGAGTTATTTCGCCAGCACTCACAGCTTACTTCGACCGGAGGCTGAAGGAGCACGAGGAGCTAACCCAGCTGATGTTAGCTCAGCCCGAAGCGATAATCTTTTACAATGTGCGGAGCCGCCGGCCCTTAGCCAGCCACCCGCAATTACGCGGATCCTGGGCCTTGGTGAAGGTTGTGCGCGTCGCTATTGAGCGCATTAACTTAATTTGAACAGCAATGGCGGATGATGCGTCCGAAGAAGGTCAGGCGTTGCTGAAAGCTGTCACGTGGTTAACCAACCTCCGCTATTTAGCTTCCATTGCCGCTAGGAACGCCACCATACATTAGGAGTTCAAATCCGTTATGAAATGTTGTTATCTTGAGTTGTGAATTCTAATGCGTACCACTTCGGTGTCGTTTATTCGAGCGTCTTTCACACATACTGTTACACAACTACTGAATTCTCCGGCTGTCACACCCAGTTACAAATAATGTTGTACAGATCCTTTGTCGTATTCGCCACATTTCCGGGGCAAGGTTTACAACCTGCCAGGACGCTGGGCAACGGGGGATCGCATGTTCGAGGACGCCCACGGACGAACCACCACCATTCACACTGGGCTCATGCGGCCAGCAGGCAGCGTGGGTCTCAACGGCTGGGCTAACGCGACAGGCTCCTGCAGCAGGCATGCAACCTACCCTGGCTCTGTCCACCGGCCCCCTTCAGGCACTGGCGGTGTGATGCGCCACAGCAACTACCGGACACCGGGCTTAACTACCACAAGTCACGAAGCCGAGAGCGCTTTCCCCAAGGTTATATCTAGCTAGTACTACCGCGCTTGGACTGCCTGCGCAGGCAGATGTGGCCGACAGTTTTTGGATATCGCGCATCGCCTGTTTATGTGGCCGTTCGGGCCGGCAGTTTCGTGGACCTCGCGCATCGACTGCTTGTGAGGACGTATGGGCCGGCAGTTTTCGTGGAATTGCGCATCGCCTGTTTATGTGGCCGTTCGGGCCGGCAGTTTCGTGGACCTCGCGCATCAACTGCTTGTGAGGCCGTATGGGCCGGCAGTTTCGTGGACCTCGCGCATCAACTGCTTATGAGGCCGTTCGGGCCGGCAGTTTCGTGGACCTCGCGCATCAACTGCTTATGAGGCCGTTCGGGCCGGCAGTTTCGTGGACCTCGCGCATCAACTGCTTGTGAGGCCGTATGGGCCGGCAGTTTCGTGGACCTCGCGCATCAACTGCTTATGAGGCCGTTCGGGCCGGCAGTTTCGTGGACCTCGCGCATCAACTGCTTATGAGGCCGTTCGGGCCGGCAGTTTCGTGGACCTCGCGCATCAACTGCTTATGAGGCTGTTCGGGCCGGCAGTTTTGTGGACCTCGCGCATCAACTGCTTATGAGGCCGTTCGGGCCGGCAGTTTCGTGGACCTCGCGCATCAACTGCTTATGAGGCCGTTCGGGCCGGCAGTTTCGTGGACCTCGCGCATCAACTGCTTATGAGGCCGTTTGGGCCAGGCAGTTTTCGTGGAATGCGCATCGCCTGTTATGTGGCCGTTTGGGCCAGGCAGTTTTCGTGGAATTGCGCATCGCCTGTTATGTGGCCGTTTGGGCCAGGCAGTTTTGGGACTTCGCGCATAGACGGCTCATGCTGCCGCATGGNCCGGGCAGTTTTTTGGACCTCGCGCATCAATTGCTTAAGGTTACTAACGGTTCCGATATTTTTCTCCCCTGCTTGGAGCCGGTAAAGACCGACAGCCGACAGCTATAGGCTGGAGGGGCCAGTAACATCCCACACAAGCTGCTTACGAGGCCGGATGTGGCCAACAATTTTGGACACTCGCTGTGCTTAGGCTGGATGTGGCCAGAAGTCTCTTGTGAGAAGAGCTCTAATACTGCCCGTCTTCACTGTGGTTATGGCCGGATGTGGCTCGCAGTTGTGATTACTTTGGCAGTCGACAGTGACGCACCCCAACCCCGCAAAGGGTACATACTCACGTGACTGCGGTAGGGTAAAGAGGCTACAAGACCCATTAAATCGGTCTGTCGTGCCCTACTGTGTGGGCAGGCTTAAATCACCTTTGGTGCTAAAGCTGCGCGGGTATGCAGAAACCCAATTTCCTTCCTTGCCCCCACTTCACATCAGCTACCCAACCATCCAACATGAGTGCCCACTCCGGGCAAGCACAAGAAGACAGCGCACTGGTTCCATACTCCCGCTTCATCACACCAGTTTTCCCCGATACATCCCGACTTCGCCTTCGTGCTTTGCGTACCTTGCCGCCGCGTCTCTAGATCTTAACACACTACATATACAAGATCTTCCTGGGTGCCCAGCGAACAGGACATGGCTACTAATTCATTGCCATTCAAGGGAACCTGTTCATGCGCGTTTGCAGACACGCGTTCGTCTACTAAACGATCTTGTCCCGCTATTCAATGAAAGAAGAGGCTTACTTAAGAAGCATTGGCCCCCTTTTCCCGTCTCCTGGCCGGCGGCCTGCAACAACCAGCGCGCCCGGCCGCACATCGGCCGTCATACAGCTTCGACCACTGTGGTCGTCACCAAACAGTGCATCTTCGTCGGGCGCGATCTTATGTACGTAGCAATGGCTCAATACCATCGCAATCGGCAACAAGACCAAATCTACAGTTACTCTTTGGCTCAAAATATAGCGATCCCTCAGCAGCACTGATTATACCAGCGCGTCAAACGCAAGTTTATCCTCCGGATGCCGGACCGGCCTCGAGTCGGCCGACACAAGTGCCCCATAAGAGGCGTGACACGGCAAGCCAGTGCCCGCAACCAAGGTGTCCGCATTTCCCCGGAGAGAACACCGGTACCGACAGGCCCTGAACAAGCGCACACCCGGCGCGTGGATGACATGAGAGTTGTCCCGACATTGAAGGTAAGGAGGGCCGGGACGAGCTTGCCGCGCGCAGACAAACCTAAGTCCAACCAGCCATCACAGATGAGGGCCCGGTTGAAAGCCAAAACAGCATGTTGGAAGTTATTTATGCAGTCCCGCCTGGTCATGGCCTGGGTACTGTTCGGTTTCCGCTGTTGTGCGAAGCACCCTACAGCCTGGCCAACCGTCGGCCTAACAGCAGACTGAATTTTGTGATCACCGAACTGGTCGCCACTGGGGCGGGACCATGAGTCGATTGCCAACTGCGCTGCGTATTGCCCCTCGGTTTTGTTCCTAAAGAAGGCCACTCCCAAATTCCGCCTAATTTCTGATGCACGCTATGCTATATTATCGAACACCGTGTGGTGCCGAGCTACAGGTATAAGTCCCGTGGGATGCTTGTGGGACGTGCCACAACCACACGGCTATCTGCCCACCGTGTCTCAGAAGTCCGGCTATCACCACATTGATATGCACAAGGAAGCTCGGCAATCTTAGGCTTTGCACAGCAAGGGCGAATTTTCCCAGGTTGTGCAGTGCCCAGTAGGCTGGCACCAGCCTGTTGGGGTTTTTTCGCACACCAGGGTGCGGGCGCCCTACCAGCGGCGAGAGCGGGTTCTCACCGACTTGGTGTTGACACCATCAACGGCTCAATTCGTCCCGAAAGGATGAGACTCGCAGTGCAGAGGATGGTGGAACCTGCGCAGCGTTCAACAGCTGTACTCCCTACTGGGTGCATGAGATCGCGGACCTTTCGGGCATGTCGCTATTGCTGCCCCAATGTGGTCCACAGTTTTACCGGTCCAGGTCTGGTCCTACCGCCAGCCATGAGCTGTCGGAGTCGCCAAATATTGCACGTTTCTTTGCAGTCTAGGGTGGGTTAAACTCTTTTGGCGACCTACCCACGCGCACCCATTTGCCATCCACACAGATGCTGTTCCGAGTTTTTCGTATGGCGGCTGGGTTGGTTGGGTCCTTGAGGACGGTGCCCTTGCTGTGGGCTGATGGGTATCGGAACTGGAGGGTCCATCTCAGACTCCTGGAACTGTCGGTGATGTTTAATGTGTTACCGAGCCTCATTCGGCAGGGGTGCTTGGACGCCCAGCGGGTGCTGGTGACAATCAAAGCCAACCTGCTAAAGACTTGATGATCCAAAGGTGGACCCCTTGTGGCCATGCACATGACGTGTGTGCACCACTGCTCTGGTAATAGGGCTTGGATCTCAGTGGATTGTTTCCCTCTTGAGTGCCACCAGTTCGCGGACGCACCCTTCAAGGGGCATGGCCCTTTCGTTTGGCTGCTAAACCCTGCTTTGTTTGCACAACTGGCCAGACCGTGGGGTCACGAGGATAATTTGCAGTTGCCTTAGTCACATCGACAGCAGTCACCTAATGCTCCCCCTTACAATTTCACCAGATACTGACATGCGACAGGGTGCGAATGTCGCTGGGTGGTGTTTCCGCCTTCGCAATCATCGGACAAGCCCTGATGCATGCAACCGCCACCATGCACGGCTTTGGTTCACCATGTCTCTCGGGCCTCATGCAACCTGGTGGCCCAAATTCATAAAATCCATAATAATAGTCATCATATCATCGTAATAATTACAGTAGTAGTAGTGATAGCTTAGTCTTGGCTGCAGCTTTTCCGTTCGTCCAAGCTAGTCTGTGTTACTGAAAGAGGGCATAGTCCCGTCCACTCGGGGTCACCCAAGGGGTATCCACCCGCCAAGATGATACACGATTGCATTCCCAGTGGACTTTGCCGACGGCGCCAACTTTGTGCCAGTGCCACCCCTGAAATGCAGACCCTGATACACATATCGTGCCCCACTTGTAGTGGTCCGTGTGTGCTGCAAGCGGCACCGATGGACACGATATGGGTTGTGCGGCATCGTCACCACCATCCCTTCCCTCCGCTGGGTCGTGGCCAACTCGGATGGCATGCTGAGCTTGGAGCAGCATACCACGCCGCTTAACACAACCATCCCACTAAACCATACAGACTGCTCCGGGCCCCCTGTGGAGGCTCTTTGTGGAGGCAGGGCTGTCTCCGCGCTTTGGAACACACTCACTGCACTCTGAAGGTGTGACCGCTGCCGTTAACAACCGTGCGGATTGCAGCTTGGTGCAGCAGCTGGGTGCTGGAAGAGTGCGGAGGTTTCGAGAGCATAATGGTGAAGACAGCACCGCGGCTGGGGCATGGGTGAGGACCCTCTTGACCTATACCAACCAGTGATCGTTGCACTTGTGGGTCCTTTCAAGACCTGTCATTACTATCGGCCACTAATGCAACTTTCACAATGGGTTGGTGTTGGGAGGGGGTTTCGCAACGGGTTGCTTTGCTACGGAGTTGTGCTTGCGGTTGGCGGCTTAGCTACTGTAACGCACCACGGCAGGACTGAGCAATAAGCTTCGACTTCTCGAAGCGAAGTATGAGTGTAGAGATAGGCAAGTTATTGCGAAGGAACTGCCGTGGTGCGTGGAAGTCGGGCGCATGCATGCATGCATGTGCCGGACCGCAGTACGGCAAGGGACGCCGAGCTCCTACTTGGGTCCCACAGGCGCATTGGTTCTTTAACTGCCGTTGTTTTGACTATTACCAAGAGGTGTGTCCCGCTGCTGGGACAGTGTCCTCTAGTTTCCCCCCACCCACCCACAGGTCGATATCGTACTAATTGTCCTTTATTATGGGTTTAAGTTTGGAGTACCCGTATCGGTGCGTTCTCTCATCAATTTTCTGTGCCTCGTCGTTCCCCCCACCCACCCAGGGCAACCCCGGGGGTTGCCACAATGCAGCGGTCCCTGGTTTGTCCTTGCTGGTTTCGGGTGGGTCGCCCGCGTGGCTCTTGTCGGGGCGCTTGAGGTTGCAGATTCGTTAACGGTGCAACACAGGTAACTGTCATTACTATCGGCCACTAATGCAACTTTCACAATGGGTTGGTGTTGGGAGGGGGTTTCGCAACGGGTTGCTTTGCTACGGAGTTGTGCTTGCGGTTGGCGGCTTAGCTACTGTAACGCACCACGGCAGGACTGAGCAATAAGCCTGCTTAGATCCCGAGGCCGATTGCGTAGCTATTAGGAACGCGAACAGTCCTGAAACCAGTACGGCAAAGCTTCGTCAATATAGCTCCCCTCAGTCGATGTCCATAGCTACTCCCAGAATCACTTGAGGTCACTTGAGCGCTTCCCAACAAAGCTCTGCGCCCTGACTGCAACAGTGTTCGCACATGCTCCTTATGCTCTTGTGCACGATTCCTATTTCCCATCCAAGCATCCACCATGTACACCCACAGTCACCCAACATGCCTGACCCGCGTGAGCCCGCGTCCTTGCTTCCTGGTACACCAATGCATCGTGCACCTGTCCTCAGCAATTACGCCACCCGCCCACATGCTCCGTAATGCTTCCTCCTACAAAAAATTCAGTTTCGTGCACGTAATTTGTTGGGCAACCCCACCGCCGCACCATTGCCCGCCGCAACAGCTGCCGCAAGGCTCTCGTCCAGCGCCGCCGTCACTAGCTGCCTGTCCCGTGTGCGAGCATGCTCCAAAACCACACCAGCAGCCCTTGCGTACAGCAGCTCCAAGGCCTCAAACGACCAGTCCGCCGTTGTGGACACGGTGCGCTCCAGCAGCGCCTTAGCCCGCTCCAGGGCTACCGGGTCCTGGGGATCACGCACCACAAGGGCCACCTCTGAGCCCATACCCTGCGCCTGGTGGCCAGGGTATTCGGGCTGCGCCCGCAGCTCATCGCTTGCATGCCCCCCAGCCACGTCCTTCAGAATGTCATCATCATCATGATCATTATGATTGTCATCGTCCACCCTGCCGCGGGCCGGCGCTGGTGTCCCTTCTCGCAACTGGCCCTGCGACCCTGCCGCCTCCGCTTGCGTTCCTGCGTCCACCTCCATGGCTCCGTCCTGCCCCTCAGCAGGCTGTGTTTCCCCAGGCTCCCCCGCCTGCAACCGGGTGCCTGTCGCATCCAACGTCCCGCCATTTGCCCGGGCCGGTATGTCCACGTTACCCGCCGCAGCCACTGTCGATACGGCGGCAACGGCGGCCGACGTCCCTCCCAAGCCGCTGGGCCCGGCCTGCACCCCATCCGACACTCTTCTGGCCCCAGTCTGCGGCTGTTGCTGCTTCGGTTCCGCTGTGTGAGCTTTGCCTGGCGGAGACGTCGCCTCCTTGCCGTCGTCAACCGCCGCGTCATGTCCCGCGGACCCATCATCCGGCCTGGGTCCCGCCAGCTGTGCGTGCACATGCGCCTGGGATAACCGGCAAGCCTGCGCTGCGCCGGCCCCGGACACCTGCTGCTCGCGCTCCCGCTGCTGTAACAGCCGCGTCTTCCGCAGTAGCGCCTCCGGGTCATCGAACATGGGCATGCAGGGCCCGTCCGAGTGACCGCCATGACCACCGGCTCGCTGCCGCGTTGCATAGCCGCCGGCACCAGGCCCACTGCCGCCGCCAGTTGCGGCAACGCCACCAGCCCCAGCACTCCCGGTCCCACCGCCGCCGGCCGCTGCTGTCCCAACAGCTGCCGTGCGCGCCGCCGCCACCACCTTTGCCCTGGCTACTGCCAGCTCCTCCACCAGCTCCATCCCGCGCGGCGGCGGCGCGGGACCTCCCCGTGCGAGGATGTCCTCGCAGCGCTTAGCCAGCTCCAGGGGCACCCGGGCTTTAACTAGATGCTCCGCCTCGTCCGCCAGGGCAGTGGCACGACTGAGATCACGGACGGAATCCACGTAGTACTCCCTGGCTCCCTGTGCGACGCCGCGCGCAACCGTGGGACCAAGTGCTTGTGCAATTTTATATATTGCGCCGCAAGGGATGGCGCGCGCGCGCGTGTGTGTGTGAGTTGGGTCAATGGGCAGCGGGCCGCCCCTCCGTGCGTGCTTAAGAGGGTTTCCCGAAACGACTACCTAGCGTGCGTTCATAGTCCGTGGAGTTGCATGATGCATATGTCGCATATCCAGTCGCGCACTGACCCAGATGAGGTATAGCCTTACGGGGCCCGGCCGCCTGCAAGGATCCCCCCAAGGGACACCGAGACGACTAAGAACTCATCCAGCAGTCCTTTCGTGCTAGATTTATGCCTATGCGAGCAGTCGGCCGGTCGCAGCGAGGGGCCGGCTGGCAGCTCCTACCTGCAATATAAGCGCCACATCCGACAGGTACTGGCCAATGGTGACGTAATGTCGAGCATCCACGCGGGCCAGCACCGTGGCCAGGTCCATCGGGTTGCTCACCTGCAACTCGGGACACGCGGCGGAAGGAGAGGCCGTCTGTAAAGGCAAGGAAGCTACGTTAGGAGCTACGGCAAGCAGACCGGGGAGGAACGGCTCTCGTAGTGGCCACCACCAAGTCTTCTGCTGCTGCTGCTGCTGCTGCTGCTGCCGCTGCTGCAGCAGCCATCACGGCCATCACATCCCCCATCTTACCATTCAGTACTGGCAGCTCGTTCCAGGTGTTCAGTGACTTACGAGCCCCAGTGACCTAGTGACTTACGAGCTTTGCAGCCCAGCATCATAGCGCCGGGCCCAGCAATCCACATCGCCTCTCGGCGCACAAGCACCCATACCATCCACCCGCACCTGATACTGAGGAAACCCCGCAGCCCAAGCACCGTCTTAACCATCCCCCAGTTTTCACTCACCAGCCGCCAGTAGTCCGGGTCCTCCGCGGGATCCACAGGCGCAGAAAACTGTTTCCATCGCCGCTCGTTAAGAAGGGTCAGGGTCACGCCGCGCAGCGCCATCCGCAGCGACCGCAGCGCCGCCTGGTCCTCCTCATACGCCCGCCGCGCCGCCAGCTCCTCGGCGCTGCGGGCCTCCGCCGCGCGGGCCTCCGCCACCGAAGGGTCCTTGGGCAGCGGCTCTGCCGCCGCCGTGGCAGCTGACCCGGACACGTCAGCGGGTGCGGCCAAGAGGGCGGGGTCCACCGGCTCCGCGGCGGCCATGATGGGCTCCTACAAGTTACGTTCACATGGCTTATATATACGCGTCCACTTTACGGTATAGTGCTCCCCATACGGGTGATGCCATGAAGAGGGCTATGGAGCAGGCAAGCCCTGGGAGGACTCCAGCCAGGATGGTTGCTGATATCTGGTTAAGACGCATAAGCTTGTGATAAGTTTGCTTTTTTTCTTTTTTTCGTCCTTGTCGAACTTCCCTTAGCAGGTCCTGGGCTCTCTTAAGAGCTTCCACAACCAGCACGTAACATAACAGCTTAGGTCGTTAAAGCACATGTCAAAACCAAAGATGCGGACGGCAGGATGACTAGGAGGTCACGAGGCATTAAGGCTTGGTTGTTCAGCTACTGAAGGGGTATGGTGGGAAGACGAACCACACACGATTGAAGCTGCTGCCAGGGCAAGAGGGTATGGTGGGCCGGAACGGGCACATGCGGTGCAAGTTGAGGATGAATTCAGCCCAAGGATGCCGACTCTTGAGCACCAACGCCCCGCACTACGCAAGCGGCTAGCTCCCGCGTCCGCGTCCGCGACCCAGCCGGCGAGGCGGCCTTGCACCGGCGAGGAGGCCTTGCACCGGCGAGGAGGCCTTGCACCGGCGATGGAGGCGAGGCGGCCTTGCACCTCCCTTTAGCGAGGAAGACCTCGCCCAGCCATTCAGTCTTCCAGTGATCCCCACACCTACGCCGATACCCATGATTTCCCCATCCCCGCCTTATCTCCGCCTATCTGCTCGTCCCTCTAGCCTGAGGTCCTCTCTTTCTTAATCCCGTCGTTCAGATTCTCAGAGGATCTCTGACAACATAATCCGCTTGCAAGCACCGGCATGCTCACTTCGTTTTTGCAAGAAGTGGGTCAGCCAACCGTCTCAAGTACAACTGACGTACCCGTCAAGGGACTCAGCACTCTCCAGCACCATGCCTCACCTGCAGCATTTCCCTGCGCTGCTGCTCCATGGGCCGCTGCAGCACCACCACGTCCTCGGTGCCGGAGAAGACGCCCGCCCGCACCCCCCGGTCCAACTCCCCGAACGGCACGTCCGCAGTGGCCAGCAGCAGCAGCGGCAGCTCCGGGGGCAGGTCACGCAGCAGCATCACCAACGTGGCGCGCAGCTGCGGGGTCGCCGTCTGCCACCAAAGCTGCAAGTGCGGTAAGAACAGGATGGCTGGAGCGGACCTGCAGCAGCAGCAGCCAGGTGGAGAACTTTGTGCTATCTGGTCTGGAACGTGGGCGCAAGCCCCAATCTGGCCATAGCGCAGCACTGATGGTCAAACTTCGCCAAGCATACATACAACTACTACCAAAAAGCCGTAAGTTCGCGCTCCTGCGATACCCGCAGCCATCTGCCCGCTGATTTTGTCGTACACTCACGCCGTCTAAAGCGAAAACATTGCTCGTACACCTACCTGCGTGCCTCCACAAACGCCCACACTAGCGCCTCCTCCGGCGACCTGGCGCCGGGGTTGGCCAGCAGCGCCGGCAACCCGATAGCGTGTGCTGGCAGGCCCTCCAGCGCGTACAGCAGCGCCGCCGCCAACTGCGCTTGGCCACATGCCGCTGGACCGCAAAGGAGCAATCGCGGCCGCGACACCAGAAACGACGGCAGGCGGGCCAGCAGGGCGCCAAAGGCGCCGCTGCAGGCGGCACCACCAGGCAGCCGCAACGTGCCGGTGGCGGCGGCGGCGGCGCCGCCACAAGGGCCCACTCGGCCCGGCGGGAGGATGAGGGACGTGGAGGCGCCGGCTCCACCAGCTCCGCCCTCCCGGGCAACGCTGGCCGATAGGCACTGCGCCGCTGGTGGGAAAGTACTTTTGAGGCGGCCCAGGATAGCGGCCAGGCGCGGCGCCAGGCAGAGCGCGGCGCCGCCGGACAGCGGCCGCGCGTGCGCAGCAGCGGAGCGGTTGGAGGCAGGTGTGACGGTGCTAATGGCCGCCAGGAAGTCCTCCCGCTCCACGCGCACGGAGGCGGGCTCCACCAGCAGCTTATCCTCAGATGCATAAATTTGCGGGTACCTGACCCACGGGTCGCACGCGGCGAAAACGTTGCCGTGCACGGTTGATTGCAGGCCTCAGGCGGTGGAGAGCCGATGCAGCAAGCGGGAATCAAGACACTCGGGTGGCAACCATCAGAGGCAACGTGCAGCATGGAGTGGGCGGCGCCCGTATACTGCCATGTGCACCTTGTCCTGACGTGGCCCAGTCAAACAAGCAGAGAAACACACAAGCGCAGCCTAGCATGACGCCCACCCTCCTCACCTGCGGCGCACGGCGTGCAGCGCGGCCTCAGCACAGACGGCCTTGAGGTCCGCCCCGCAGTACCCCACACACAACCCGGCTAGCTCGTCCAGCAGCTGAGCGCTAGGCCGCTCCGACCACTTGCGAGTGTGGATATCCAAGATGGAGCGGCGCGCCTGCGGGACCAGGAGGGCGGTCCACAAGGATGTAGCTCGCTCAAAGGACAGCCACCAGGAAGGGCAAGAGGGTGAAACCCGCTACTACGTCTCCTCAAGCCGCGATGTGCCCTCCTTCCTCTGTCCTGAAACACACCCACGCCCACATCCGGCTTCACGCGCAGGCGCATGCCCCTGCAGGCCGACGTGTACTTGCACACCGGCACTGCCCGACAGCCAATTCCGCCTGTGCCACAACGCATATTGGCTTCAGACATGGAAGCGGCCCAAGAAACCTGGAACCTGTCCCAAGGAGCCCACCTGCAATCCCGGCAGCGGGAACAGCAGCTCCCGGTCGAACCTGCCGGGCCTCCTCAGCGCCCCGTCCAGTGCGTCCGGGCGGTTAGTGGCCCCGATGACCACCACCTGGCCCCGGCTGTCCAGGCCGTCCATGAGGGCCAGCAGGGTCGACACAATGGAGTTGTGGATCTGGTCCTGGCGGCTGCTGCGGACCTTCATTTCGGAAGCGGAAAACCAGGGGAGGAAGGTTGACATAGCATTACGACTTTAATCTCTACGTTATCTACCAGCCATCGTGCCCCCGTCCCAGCTAACACTCCGAAACCCTAGCTAACACTGAGGCTGACCGCCGCCACCGGAATGGCCACACTGTCCACAGAACACACCCAGCCACATCGCCACCCACCGGTGCGAGTCCGTCGATCTCGTCAAAGAAGATGATGGCGGGTGCGTTGCGCTGCGCCTCCTCGAACAGCAGCCTCAGCTGCCGCTCGGCCTCGCCCACCCACTTGCTCAGCACGTCGGCGCCCTTCCGCATGTAGAACGACACCTTGCGGCCGCCGTAACGGCTAGCGTGGGCGGCAAGAGCACGGGCAACCAGCGTCTTGCCTGCAGGACAAGGCCACGGATCCATCCGGGGAGGCCACGAGACCGTCCGAGTCATTCATGGATCGATCCACCCGCGCCGAAACGCGGTCCTTTCCAGCGGTCCATTCCCGACGCCACGGCATGCCCCACACGACTCCCACTCCGCGCCGAGATCCGCCTGCCCGCCGCAACCGTCCCTGCCCTCCCCGCCGCGGGCAGTCTCTGCTCGCCCTCCCGGATTCCCACCGCCCCTCGGCCATAGGGCCCACCAGGGAGACAACAACGCTGCCGTACCCGTGCCAGGCGGTCCGTAGAACAGCACCCCCCTCGGTGGCTGCACGCTGAAGCGCGTAAACAGCTCCGGGTAGACCAGCGGCAGGAACACCATCTCTTTGAGCGCATCGATGTACGAGTCCAGCCCGCCCACCTGGTCAAATCCTACACTGGGGTCGACCTGCGCGTGTTAGACGGGGCCAAGGCAAGGTCAAAACGGAAAGAATGCGGGGTGGTGGAGTGTGACATGTTATGATGCTATGTATGCTTTAGGAGGCAGGAGGGCCGTGAAGGAGTGGCAGGAACCTGGAAGGTAGTGATCGACGCCCTCTCAGCTTACACGGGCTCAGGGCCAAGGCACGCAGCACGATACGCCATGGCGGCGGAGCGAGCGACGCAATCCTGGACAAAAGGCGTGGTAATTAATGAATGCGATGTTTTGACGTGCAATACACCGCAGAAATCGCAGACAATAGACGCTGCTGCCTGCTAGCCAGCAGGAGGGAAGCTAAAGCCGTTGTTAATGGGGGTGAGGCAGCCATCCCCACCCACGTAATGGGAACCGCAGCCGAATTTAATGGGGCAGCCAACCTGGCTCCTCCCGCCCAGGCATGTCTTCACCCTGCAAGAAGCACGCGCGAGCCAAGATCACGCCCACCTACCGCCACAGGGTTAATTTCCGCGTTGCCAGCCTTCTCTTTGCCTCCGGCGCCTGCAGCCAACGCCGCCGCGTCCGCCAGCAGTGCCTGCTCCCAGGCCGCCAGGGGTGCAGCCCCGCCGACACCGCCATGACCGCCGCCTAGCGGCCCGGGTGTGGCTGCGGCCACTGCCGCCGCGGCTGCCGCCGCGGCTCCTTGAGCCCCTGCCCCCGGTCCCATGTGCGCTGCGCTGCTGGGCACCACCTGCGCTCCGCCGTGGGCGGTGATGGGCTGGCCGGGTAGCGGGGTTGCGGGAGGCGCCTGTGCAAAGGCACCGGCCTGCCAAGAAGCCACTGCAGTTTGAGAATTGCATGAAATGGGGGTGGGAGCATGCGGAGTGGCAGGACTTAAAGCAACCAGAGGGCAGGGCAGGGCTTGGTGATTATGCGCCCGTTACAGTTGCAGCTTACGGACGAGCAATACATAACCCACATGCAGAGTGTAGAGACAGAATATAACTAAGGGTTGGGGCCTCAGGAGGAAAGGATGAAGCGGGTTGCAAGGCGGGCGAGCCCGGCAGTAGGGGCTGGTAAGCCATCGTCAGGGGACGTGGTACAGGTCACACATATGCGCCAAGCAGGCCCAAGCCAGCCATCGGCACCGCACCAGACATGTGATCTGGGCCCACCCCTCCATAACCCACATTGTCCAATTCCCTGATGGACGTTGCGCCAGGGGTTGCCACCGCTGGTGCAGTCAACGTCCGGAACGTCGTCATCGGAGATACCGCTGCGCCAACCCCACCCGCCGCCTGAGCGGCGGTTGCTACCTCCCCCGCCTCCCCCTCCCCCGCCACCTCCACCGTGCTTGCCGCCGCTGGCTCCCTGGCCGCGGGAACGGTCCCGGAAACGTTTGCGGGCCCTGCATTGCAGCAGTGTACGGTACCGGGTGCGTGCGTTGGGTATTTAGGGAGGACAGACAGGGACGAGTTTAGGCCGCTGTGTACCAACCGGTACCGCTACAAGTCCGGGCGGGTGCAACAGTGCTTATGGGGGCTGCCTCCGCCAGCCAGCAACTCATCAGCGGTCCCCCGTGCCCGCCTAGATGCGCAAGTTGCGGAGTCACATTTCCTGCCGCCACTCGTTCCATGTATCCCTTCCATGGCGTTTTGCATAACACCAATGCATCTTCCGTTCCCTCCAAGGGCATACCCCGCTCACATCAACTCCCGTTGTCTGAGCTCCTCGCGCTGCCGCTGCTGTTCCTGGACCTGCATGGGCACCATGCGGCTCCGATCCCGCAACGTGTACCGCCGCGCTGGGCCCTTGCCACCGTCACCCTTGCCCCGGCGGCGGCCAACGGACCGGCTGCGGTCCCCACCCCTGCTGCGGGACCGTACTCGGTCCCTGCGGCGCTTGGCCTCCCCGTCCTCCTCCCCGTCCTCCTCCTCGCCCTCCTCCTCCTCGTCCCCATCCTCGTCGTCGTCGTCGTCCTCATCGCCTCGTCCGCCGCCGCTGCGCCGGCTAGGGCCCTCCCCAGGTTGCTCCTCGGAATACCGGGGTCGCTTTGCGGGGTGCTTCCGCAAAGCATTGACTTGGTGTCCTCGAAGATGGTAGCGGCCTTTATACACGCCTTCGTCCTCGTCCTCTTCATCTTCTTCCTCCCCTTCGCTCTCCTCTTCATCTTCCTCGGCAATGCCTTCCTCGTCGTCCTCGTCCTCCTCAGCCTCCTGGCCATCCCTGTGGCCGTTCGCGCGGCGGTGCTGCCCGGTCCTACCGCTGCGGCCATCCTTAGCCTCGCCGACGCCTCCGGACGTGCGCCGCGGGCGCCGGTCATCTTCGGCGTCGTGATCATCATCTCCAATGCCGTCGCTATCGTCGTCCTCGCCACCAGACCTGCCGGAATCGCTAGTGGCGTTGCCGGCTGGGCTGCGGCTTAGCTGGGCGCTTCGTCGGATGCCCCTCTGGCTACTCCGCCGCGTCGCAACGGTCCGAACTGCGTGCTCGCCGTCACTGTCATCCTCAGCTTCCTCACTGCTATGGCTTGCGTCACCACCGTGACGAGCCTGGAGGCATGAGCGGGTAGAGAAATAATGATGCAAGGTATAGCTAGCCATCTGCCAGGCAATGTCAGACACAAAAAATAAGCCCTTCCATGCCAATGGCCTACCTGGCGCTGCTGCTGCTGCGGTATTGTTAACTGCTGAGACTGATGGTTCAGCAGCCGTGCGCTTGTCCGCCGCACTGATAGGCCTCCCGCGTCTCGGCTTGGCCCGCTGCTGCCTCCGCCCGCACCGCCGGCGGCGGTGGCGGGTTTAGCTGACGTCATAGGTTGCTGCTGCAGCTGTCGCTGCTTGGGTGACATTTGTGACCGCAGGCGAGCCTTTTGGTCAGCCTTCATGTACATGCAAGACAGCGGATTGCACTGGTGAAGAGGGGCGTACTGTTACCGTGGAAAAATAGCACAAGGCCTGCTACGACCTATGGGTGGTGCCCTTCAGCTTGGAGCAGCACTGCATCGTGGATGCAGAATGCACAGCGGCGCGTGTCATGGTGGGATGGAGCAAGGAGCACCGAGGTTCACAGCCACCTACTTTACAATGCCACCTTTGAGAGACCCACGGGTCACACGCAGCAGGCCGGCATATTATAACACGCACACAGGTGAAAACGGCCATGCCATAGCTTCATCGTTCCTTGCCTTGAGACTAGCCCCTTACATTCCAGACGGTATTGGTTACACAGCGAAGAATTACACCAGGCACCGCCACACCTGAGGGCTATTATCGACGAACCCCACTTTCCGCTCGTCGTCGTCCTCCACGTCGTCCTGCGACCGTTCCTCCTCCGCGCTAGCGTCGTGCTCCGAGTGACCACCTTCCCGCCCCTGGCCCGAACTGCCGCCTCCCCCATGGTACGGCGGTACGAGGGAGGGGCCTGACAGCCTGGTGCTACGTCGCGGTGCCGCCTGCTGGTTGTGGTTGTGGTGCGAAGAGACACTGATGTTGTTTGCCTTTGAGGACGCAAGGGCATCTCTCCATGCGACATGTGGCGGCCTGAGACTGCAAAGTCCTGTCCATTGACTCGTCCCAATCAACATCCATGACGCTCCTTTACGTACCTGCTGATTCCCTTTACTACCAGGTTTGGAGCCTCCATGCTGCCGTTGTTGGGAAAAGCGGACGTGCTGCGTGCCAGGCAGGCAAGGGGCATAAGCGGGAAGGGAATCAGCAGCCGAAATCCAGACATGTTAGCTGTCAAGCCGTACCTCCACTGCTTTTGGGGGCCCAGTGCAAGGCAACTGGGTTTACCCTTGCCTCAACCTACACGTTTATATTCGGCAGAGGACTGTCAAACGCATTCCTGTCGTGGCGTCGAATTCGTCGCGGCACGTCTGGATCCAGTGCAGGTTTAACCAGGGATAAGCAACGCTCACCAACAGCTGCCGACAGCTAGTTCGCAGGCAGGCAAAGCAAAGCTGGAGGCCCGGGATGGGCCAAAGCTGACAATTTCTTGACTCCCTTCATTACACCGATGTTCCCCGTATGGTGGGACTGAAAGCCAAGATGGACAACGACGTACCATTTGGGTGTTTGGGCCTGCCCCCTTGGGGCCCGCGTCATAGCCGCTGTTATGTAAACCACCTGCTAGATCCTCAGAATCGTCATCATCCGTGTCATACTCCGCATACGTAACAGGCTCCAGACGGCATAGACGTCTGTTCCGGTCCACCTCCCTCAGAGGCGACTGCGCGGGTTAACCATGTCCGGGGCCACCTCTCGCACAGTAACTCGCAATGTGCACCATGTACAAGACTTGATAAGCCAGGACACACCGATATCCTTGGCGTTCCCATACAGGCATCCGAAAGGCTTACAAGCAAATCCATTTCAGGGCGCACCTGAGCTCGGCTGCTATCAGATTTTTTTGCCCGTGTAGAAACCATCTTTGGTTGTGTTTACCGGCGTGCGGCGAACCCCATAGGATTCAGCATAATTGCTTGGCGCGAAAAGCTCTGCCGAAGACGCAAAATGTGACTTTACGGCTTTGAGGCAAGTTGTAACTCAATAATAACCTACATAAACAGTACTAATGATAACTGTGTTAACTTCTTCGGGTAGCCTTAAGACTTCGCCGTACATACTGCAAGTTTAGTCACATGGAACCGGCGTGGTAGAAGCAAACCAAAAAAGCAGCCACGCAAGGGGGTATTTCTATATTGAACTCCTTGGGAGCTGATGGCAGCCCTCCGGTGGCAGGCTTGCCAACTAGCCCAACGTAGTGAAAGCCCAGCTGTCCGTGCTTTTCTCCCAAGACCCTCTCAGGAGCAGCGGCTCCCTCCCGCAGGATGTGATTCTGCTTGCTACCTCGTGAGTGCTGTGTGAGGCCCCTGAAATGACAATCTGGACACGTTATGGCTGTTTTTCCATGGAGCTTTCAGCTACCTATTCAAACCTGCTTAACAGGCCCGCCTACTAGGGTGTGATATCTCGAAGGCACATGCAATCCATTCATGCAATATAATCATATATGTCGTTACATTTCTGACGTTCTCGGTGTTTGCACCCTGATGGGAAGCAGGGAAAGCGGTTGCAATGTCGTCCACGGCATCGATCTCGGCCAACGACATTTTTGCCTGAGGTGTGCCGCAGGTTTGCTTTTTTTTCAGTCATCGATCTTCTTACATGAACATTACGAAGCTTAGCCTATTAGCTCTGTGTAAGAAATGCGGCACGCAGTTCTAATGCTGTTGCAAGCGATAGCGCTTTTGCTTTTGGCTAGGTAAGCCCACAACGAGATTATCTCCTTCATTCTTCCTATGGACATGAACAACATTCTTTCGTGCAGGACGACGGTAGCGGCGAAGTACAACCTTACCGGCACTGTTAAAGCCGTGCTTGTGGCCAGTAATGAGCCTCCTGGAGTTATGTGTGGAGGTAAGTGCAGCTTGCTAATCCTCATGGCGGCTCGAGTCAGGGGTGACTAAGTAATCATGGTGTCGACGCCGGCGGGGTAAGAAGGACTTGATTTCTGCCCCTAGCTTCAGCGTTGGATCATCTTGCTTGCAAGGACAGGACTGCCTGAGATTAGAAGCCTCATCGATTTCCAGCGCGCAAGAACTGGGTTCCTAGCCAGTCCTCCCAGTATGATATACGCTATAATCCTTCCGCTGTCCCCGCCCTACGCCCTATGCCGCTCCCGCGGAATGCAGTGCCGGGCATTTGCAAACCGGCCACTGTGACTATCCCGGCCCGAACCCTGTGGTATTGGTGCGGCTTTCAGACGACGCACCGGACGATTTATGAAGTCACCACCAACAACAAGAACATTACCATCAGCACCGTGTACATGACGAGGCAGACCGTACTGGAGGTGCGCCAATGTCCTGCCAATGCTGACGGCCCGCGTACTGACCCGCCTGAGACACTCATGGCGGTGGCCGGGCTGTTAGGTCCTCGTGGGTGCAGGGGCCATGGAGTTGCCGCCCGTGCTCGCCACGAGCCCAGGGGCTGGTTTGCAGGGGGCGCGGTGTTAAGCGCTGTGGCACATACACCCGGTTACCCACCTGGACCCTCAGGGCAGTGACATCTTACCACTGTGGGCACAAGGCTTGCTCTCGCGGCAGTGTCCAGTTCCGATGCGGTCGGACCTGGCGGTCACATGCGCGTGCGCAGGTGTAGCTTGAGCCGGGCTTGTTGCTTGGTAGATGTAGCTAGAGCTTCGTATCTGAGTGCTTCTCCGTGGGAAGCAGTTTAACGCCGTCGGACTCCATTTTGCACAACGATGGCTCTGCGCCTGTCCGGCAGCATCAGCACCAGCGGAACCTCTTCCACCAGCTGCTCATGCAGGATACGTCGGATCGCGCACTCCTTAAGATTGGACGGAACTGAGTTGCGGCTGGGCTAGGCATGCTGGTGGAAGTCCTTCCCTCACGAACTCATTATGGGACTGAAGGTCTTCGTGCGCCTCTGGTTTCAACCCCACCTGACTTGCCATGGCATGCGACACGGACATGCAATGTTTCCTCTCGGACTCGGACCTCGTTCCGCATGTGCTCTATGGGCTTCATCTGCCACCTTTTTGATGCCTTATCCTGTTGATGATGAGAAACATGCAAACCATTTCGGACTGCAGGAATGCGCCCTCAGCCCTGACGCGGATATCACCTACGCGGGCGAGAACTGCACCCCCATACCCGGTGAGGATTGGGCGGGGCGCTGGAGGCGAGCGCTGCTCGCCTCGCTGCACGTGCAGCCGAGGGAAAGTGCTTCAATGGACTGTGTCGCGAGATGTGGACCTGCATCCCAGCCCATGCAGGGGGGCCGGCAAGATGAACATCCTTTCCCCTGTCCCGCGCCTCACTTACCGCCTCACTTACGTGTGGCTCCCCTTTGCTTCCACGGCATTTCCTGTCCTGGCCTTCCCTGCCTCCCCTTTGCCCTACTCCCATTCGACACCACGTATTTATAGAGTCTTCCTGCAGCAGCAAGGCGACCTGCAGTGTGCGGCTCTTCGGCCTGGTCTTCCCGGACGATTCGTGTCTTATCATGATCAACAACAAGAACAGCGCAATTAACGCCACCGTCCAGATCAACAACTTTTTTGACAGTAAGTTCATTCATGAGCTTCACGTTCTCGCTCACCGCAACGGTATTTCGCCCTTCTCCCCTCTCTTGCCTTGCCTTGCCTTTATTGTTTGGCCTCCCACATTACATGGCCTCTTCTTAACCCGTCTAAGAACATGTGCTTGTCCTAGCTGATGTGATCTTGCATTGGAAGGGTTGGGACCTGATGGCCAGATCTGGTAGCAGCGCCTAATGGACTTCATCGCACAGCAGCTCCCTAAGCGCCGCTCGTGTACCCGCGCAGGGCCACGATACTTCGGCACGGTCTTCGTGCTATTCTTTGCCGTCGTAGGCGGCCTGGCCGTCGTTTCGAATGTGGCTTGGCAATTTTACAACATCATCATTGCGCCCGTGAACCGGCACCACGAGCCAGTCAAGGTGAAGCGCGAGGACCCAATCAAAAAGGACCTGGAAAGTGATTCATCGGGGCCGAGCAGCGGCAGTGCAGGTGGCGGCGGCGCAGCGGCGGCTCGCCCGGGCTGGTACCAGAATGCGACTGTTTTTTTCCCGAAGATTCTGGCCAAGCTGCGGCCGACACAACAAAGCAACGGGCACAAGGCTTGAAATAGGGGAAGCACATGGGACCGAAGTCTACCTGCGAGCTGTGGATGGGGGTCGAAGTCGGCTTTGACTTTCGTGGTTTGAAGTGAAAGCTTGTTTGCTGCTTTATAAACTTCACCGTGGGGCGCAATGGCCAGAGCCTCGTGATGGAAGGGCGGGGGATGAAGGGCGGCGTTTCGGGGGCTGGCATGATATAGCAGATATGCCTGCTACTGGCTTACGCCTCGTGTGAGTATGTATGTGTGCTGGGTATTGCAATGCTTGTTTGTTAGGTGTCTATGGGTTGGGTGGGTGGGTAGGCAAAGCAATGGCGTACTGTCTGAGGTTTCCACAGCTGAACACACAGGAAATAAAGCTAGTGTGCTGTGCATTATGTGTTCGGCCGCCGAGGATTACGGCGGGCACAGCGCGGCATAATGCCTTGGGCGGCGCCCAATAAGCTCATATGACGGTCTGGCTGCGATAAGCTGCACGGCGCCGGGAAAGAGACGCTATGACAGAGTATCACATCGGGTGCACCTTCCACCTGGGCCGCGTGCGCCGCCGGACCGCTTTTGATAACGGGCAGAGGCTTCGTTCTTGGTTACTGTACCCATCTTCTCTTTGCATTGATGTGGGTTAGGGAGTGGGGGGACTCAGTAATTGGGTTTCCTCGTTCGGAGCAATTCAGGGCGCGGTGTTATAGCAGGTGTTAGGTGCGTATTGTGTACACTATGTAGTCGCTTGACTCTAATACATATTGAGCAGCACTTGCAATACGTACGGTAGTTAAAAGGACAGTCGCCGTCGTCATATTAGGGGAGAATAGAATGCTCGTTTGAGATCATGGTGTACGGGACTCCTCCGCACGTAATCGACGACTGGCTAAACAGGAAGGCATGCCGCCCTCCATCCCTGCGCTGGCCCTACGCCAGGCAGGCATTCCCTTACGGATCATGCGTCTGCTCCATGTTAAGTGAACATTTCATTGGGGGATGGGGTCGTGAATGGCTTTGATCAACGTTTTGCATGGTCCCTGCCAAGCGGCCGACCTTTCATCAGGCAGAAGTAAGGATTTATGAAGCCATGGGGTTGGTGGACGAAAGAACAATTTACCTTCGCGCCAACAAGTATTTTGCAACTGAGCTCTGGGATGTTTGGGCGCTGCTGCAGCAAGGCCTAGAAAGCCTAGTCCAAGCACGCGACCTGACGCGAGGGTGGAGCTAATGGGGAGCATACTCACACACACCGCTGCTGAAAGGCCTACCTTACCTTTCAATACCGGATGATTAAGTCGAGCAAAACAAAGTAATGGGATGCAGCCGAACCAACAGCAGCAGTAAGCAGCTAGCAAAGGCTGCAAGGCCACCACCTCATAGGGCCCCGACTGGCACAGGAGCAAGCCAGTACCGGCCCCCACACTACACGAAGCGGACGACGCATACCTGGGCCCCCCGTGTGAAACTCCGACATCACGCAAATATTTCTCAACGGTGGGTTCAAACTGACAATTCGCTGAAAGCACTTATTACAGCGCCGGTCTCTACATATCTCCTACTGCCATCCATTCCAAGACCCCTCCGCAGCACTGATTGAACACTGTTCGACTGTTGGTGGGTTAAACAAATTATTAAGGAATATCGACCTGGTCCCTAAGACTTCTTTCTCTTACAGTTGATCGCAGTCCAATCGTGCACACCCGCCATCCAACCCTTCCTACCCTTCCTGCCCAATACCTTGGCCACACATTAGTACATCGTCTGCGCGCCGGCTGCATGTTCGTCGATCCGCAATCAGCACCGGCACGGAGCTATCCGCAGTTCCGAACCCCTTTGCCCTCGCATCTATCCGTCTCTGTGTGTCTGTTTCTCAAGGCTCCTGCTCCCCAGTCAGTCAGTCCCGGATTACTGCTGCACAAACATGTCCTCCACTCGCACGGGCATCTCCATCACCGGGCTGGCTGCGAAGCCCTCCAGGGTTCGGAACGCCCCAATGGCCCCCGCCTCCACCATGTCGATCACCACGCACCGCTGCGACCGCCGGTCCTTGCCGCTCCCGAACAGGGCCGACACACGCCGCGAGTAAACCTCCTGTGGGATCGGGCCCCAGCCAGGGGTTCGGGACGACTTGGCGCGAGATGGTTGATGGTAACATGTGGGTGGTGGTAAAGAGGTGATATGGGAGCGAGAGGCAGGTGATATACATGCCTGTATTTTTGTATATTTCACCGTAATCAATAAAAGATGCATGCTGCCCACAGTGAATGCACGCACGTATGACGAACCAACCTTTGATGGAGGCAGGTCAAACTCCACCAGCAGGCTGACCCCCAGGGGAAGGAGCTCCTTAGGCAGCGCCTGCTGGGACAGGCGGTCGCAGTGACACAACGGGAACAGCGGCAGTCAGCTACAGCGGCACATTTTCCGCGGTACCGGCGGTCTGTATTGCGAGGCTTCGCCGCGTTGAGCAGCTGTTGGCCACGCCGGAAGAAGCAGCACCTTCCTTAAAGCCCGCGAGTAAAGCCCACGAGACAATAACCCTATCCGATGTAACAGCAGGGGTCGGTGAGCAGAGGCAACAGCGGCGGCCATCCCCACGTCCTCGGCAGTTCGCGCTTCGTGGCGCTGAGACCTCTAACGCACCACAGCTCACCGCCATTCAACCCCACCTGGACCGCGCCCGACCTACCTTGAGACACACGTCCGTCACCGCCAGCACGCTCACCAGGGCCTCCCCCGGGGGCCCCTGTTGGCCAGGCCCGAGCCCCGGTCCCGGTCCGGGTCCTGCCCAGCCGCCACCGCTGCTTGATCCCGCGCCATCCACGAGGCCGGCGCGCTCCCGGCCGCCACCGCTACCCCCTGCGTCGTACCGGTCCAAACGCCCCCCTACCCCATTCCGAAGCAGAACCATCATACGATACCGTGTCGTACAACGATATGGATAAAATCTTTGCAAATTAGGTGCGCTGATCCAGGCCATAACGGATCAACACATGCCTTAATGGATAGGTGGGTAACAAGGTTGGCCCGGGACATCAGTAATGATTGTAATTTGCATAAGACGAATTAAGGAACCACAGTAAGGTAACTTCCGAAGGCGCGGCGGTGTTGAGAAGGCCAGGGTCGGCCACCTGCGCAGTTGCAGTTGCGCCCGTTCGTTGCTGCCGTGAGAATGCCCGTGCATGATTCGGCTATGCCATGCATTGAAAAGTAAAGAAAAGGCGGCGCGGCCGTCTAAACGACGAACTTGCAACGAGGCTGGTTATCTCTCCGCCGTCACAACCGCCGCCTGCACACCCACCAGCTAACTCGGCCGCTGCCACACCACCGACCCCCAAGTTCCCCGCCGTTCCGACAGCCAGCCCGCGCTTGAAGCTCGCCAGTGCCAGTTCCCTCTCCTTATCCGTCAGATCGCTGTGCTGCGTGTGGTGGGTCGGTGCGGGTGCGGCGCGGTCAGGCTGGGGCCCAGTATGCTTGGGCCAGTGCCGCCAAAGATGGCACCGGAGGGTGGGGATGATAGCCCGGCAGGTATCGAGCATAGCGGAGCACCTTTCCATCACGATTGCGTGCACTCGTGTGTAGTCACGGCGGGAAAAACTCATTGACGCAACTGCTGCTACTACAGCTACTGCTGCTGCTGCTACTGCTGTTGGCCTCGGGCCCCAGAGAGGTCGAACTTCTAGTCAGGGTGAAGCTGCGGACATTTAACCACACGTGACACACCTTAATGCTGTTGCTGCTATCTTAAAAGGACACGAAGCCAAGGGGTAAGTGCAACGTCACCAGACACCCCCCCGACCTCTACGGTGCTCACAATTGCAGTGACGGCGAAGGACCGGCTCCGCAGCAGCCAATACACCAGGTTGTCCAGGCTGTCCCTGGCGCTGTGGGGGACCGGCAACAGTGGAGGCGATAGCGGTTTTACGACCGCTCGACACTTACAGTTACATCAGGTTGAATGGCCCAAATAGGTAGCTGTCAACAAGGAGGTAAGCAGGAGGGAACCGCTCACCGTGCCACAGGCTTTTGTCATGCGCACCTGCAGCATATGGCCAGCGGTCGCCTGCATGCGGCCGGAAGCGCTTGAAGGAGCTCCACTAAGGTTGTCTGTCAGTTGGGGTAGCAACCACCGCGTCAGACACATCACATTCGATTGTTATTATTGATGGTAAGCGGTGATGGTGTAGGAGGCAATCGTAAGGGGGGTTGGAAAGGAGTAGCAGCTATGCCTGAGCGTGCGTACGCGAAGTTTGCTGGATGTACGTGGCATTGTTCGTGAAAAGACCAGGTCATTTGGGGGTAAAAGGGATGCCTTGCATAAGAACGCCTTTACATGACGCGTGCTCCGGAGCTAATACAAAGTGGAGGTTTCAGCCCTGTTTCGCATCATATCACTCCGGTCGGACCGCAGCAGGACAAGTGTCAACTCTATATAGAGCAGCAGCGATACATCTTTGGGTTTCCCAACACCGAAATGCCTCTGGAACATGGCAACAGCAATCCACCCACCAACTTGGCCCCTCTGTTGCCTACAGCCGCATAATAATGCCACACGCCTGCTGAGCCGCTAGGTCCACACTCGGCCATCATGACTGTGAATATCAACCAATTTAATACCCCTCATTATCGATTTGATATCTATGACATATGGTTAAACACAATTCTTGCATCTTTTGCCCTTACAACTGAATATTTCCACTTAATAATGTCCTTGCTCAGATGGACCAATCTGTAATGCAAAAACCGAAGACCAGCCAGATTGATGGTTTGGTGGCTTACTTCTAGCGTTGGCCATGTGAGAGCGCACAAGTACGGCAATGTGCGTTGTGAACGTAACGCCTGCGTACTTATGACTGCGCGAATACACCGTAACTTTTATCAAGACGTTGAATTGCACGACAATTGCTGCAGAGTTCTTGATCGTCAACGTAGGCTTTCCTGTCCAAAATGCTCACACGCTCTAGTGCGCCGCAGCGGCCTGCTGGCGTTGCCGCGTCCAGGTCTGTTCGCGCTGTGCGAACCACTATCACTACACGTCTGCCAATCTTGAAGGCAGCGGCAACAGAGGCCAAAAAGGAGGTCGACGTGTCGGGTACGATTGCTTGCGCTTTGTGCAAGCAAATGGATGAAAAGCATCCTGCAACTAGCTTCCTCCTCGCTTTTGACATATGCTTCAGTGGAAGACGAGTACAATGGACCCGATATTGCCCCCAGCACCCAGCAGGTAAGCTCGAGCGCCGGCTAATAGGTGAACTTCTGTTTCTGAGTTCTTGAATTGGATCGCAGGTGGCTTCCTTCCTCAATACGTTGTGCAACGAGACGGAAATCGCTGAGATGCACCTGAAGGTGCGACGAGTCGAGTCCAGCGAGGTCATTGCAGTGTCAGCACAATCCTTAAAAAATAGCGCAGCAGACGTTGATCGAATGTTGGATTTTGACGTCAACCATATAACTGCAGATGGGTAATTTTGAGCTGAAAGTCAAGCGCAGCGTCGCTGGGAGTGCTGCTGCAGCTCCCTTGTACGCCTCTACTGTGGCCCCTGCAACGCCCGCGGAGCCCGTGGTTGCGTCGAGCCCGCTACAGTCCGTTGAGGCGCCCCCACCTGCCAGCGTGGAGGACACCGTGGACGAGAGCTTGGTGTATGTTACCTCACCGAAGGTACGTGCGGAGGGTGAAATTGTTCTTGAATGATTCTGTCCTGCAGAAGGCAAGGAGTCGGCTCTAATATGGTACCTTGATAGTTAGCTTCCACTCCTCAGCCTTGGCACCACTCAGCTGCACTTGGTTGCCTGGTGCTCGCCTTGGCTACATGATTTTTTTTGCATCTAGCTCTTTAACTCCGTGTGCCCAAATGCTGAGCAACGTTTCTGCATGTTTCTGGCATTGGTATTGCGTTGGGCCTCTCCTTTGGGGACCAGAGATGTCCATAAGTTGCAATATAACTTATCAGCGCACGCCAGTGCCCTTGTACCCAGGTGTAATGCCTGAAGCAATCCCATACACTTCATATAACGACTACATGCGAATGAAAACTTGCAGGGGTTCCTTGCCATGCACTGGAGGAAATGACATACGATAGGGTGTTAGGGTTTGCAGGTGGTTTCGGGAACGAAGAGGGAAGGTCAAAGTTTAGACGTAGTTGTTAGTGTCGACACTATGATGATATCCAAGAATATGCCGCGCAGGTTGGCACGTTCCGGCGTGGAAAGTATGCAGGCGGCAAGCGTGTGGGCAAGGGCAACTGTGCCGATGTGGTAAGTAGAACACGGTTCCCCGGTGTCGCGGCTACACGCTACCTCCACTTGCCTTGGCACGGCTGCCGTTGTAAGACCCTTTGCCTACTTGCACGTTGCTTTGGGGGTGTGATCCCCGCGCGTTTTCCTGATGTACCAAAGGACGATAGACTGTTGAAGCCAAGCCGCTGGCATTGAATAAGCTACCTACAGCTACTTTCGATAGGTGCAGTGCTTTATTCTCATGAAACAAAGCTGGGCTGAAGAGTAAGCATAAATTATTGTGGGAGGTGCGGGGCGCTGAACGGAGCAGGGGAACACAGGAGGTATGCATTTGAGGGCGTATAGGGATTAACGTAGGCTGCATGAGGACCGGTTTTCATTCCCCAGCCGTCGTGTTAACCGTGTTTCGAAATGTATGCGCAACAATTGTGTTGCGTGATCGCAGAACGCGCCAGTTAAGAAGGGTCAGACACTTGGGTACGTGGAGCAGCTGGGCACTTTCGTGGAAGTTAAGGTGAGTTGTCAACTCTATATAACAACGTTATAGACGTCATTTTTTGCAACGTGGCACGTCGCTCTGTGCACGACGACGACATCATGTGTTTCAATATGATACATTTGTTGATTAACTACGTTTTATGCACTTGCAGGCGCCGATTGCCGGCGAGCTGGTCAAGGTGCATTTGGAGGACGGTGCACCGGTTGAGTATCAGCAGTTGATCTTTGAGGTGGCGCCATTCTTCGGCGGGCATATCATCGGGGATAGCAAGTATGCCTAAGACGTACTAGCGTGATGGGGTAACGGGGTGGTGATGGGGTGGTGGTAATAATAACGATGGCAGATTTTAGGAGGAATGATATGATGCGTCATTTGGAATGAACTTAATGGAATGGTTGTGTACGACATTATTTGACATTTTTCCCAAACGAAATTGGTTTCAGAATCGTGTAATCGCATGACGCTACACGTGTACTCGCTTTGTTTCTAACAATGAAAAACAACCAACACCTTTCGTACATTACAGACTGAAACTCTTACCGGATTTATTACGTAACCTCAACTGGTAGGGCACAAATGGAAGATGGTACAAACCTCGTAAGACATGTAACATACTACCCAACTTATTACTTTTCCTACCTACAGTTTAGTTAAACCAATACAGGCCACCAAGCAAAGAAATATCTTTACATCGTTTGAGTGAAACAACATACTTGCTTCCAACTACAAGTAACGACCTGTATCCAAGAACAATGTAACCGGCCAAGTAAAACAGATGGAGTGGAATAGTTGCCCAATAGACGTCTTGAAGTTGTCGTTCGGCATGTGGACATCAAGTGCCGAACTCACCGAAACCTGCGATCTGGGTTGTTAAATCGTATAAACAAAGTATGCAGTCGGCAGATTGTAACAACCTTGGATAATCGACCGAGAATATCACGCCGTCCCGCGTACACTGGCAGCGTAGCAATATTCGAGTGAAACCCTCCGCACAGGTGAATTTCGTTATAGCCCCTCGAAGACACGCAGACCCTTTGCTCCGTCCAAGTTTACAACGCCTTAACCCGCTTGGAGGGCTTTATGCACAGGCCTCCGTGACAACTGCAGCGCACGCTGCCATGAATGTCCAAAACAGGCTTCGACAGCACGTGTGTATGGAGACTGTTACATACGGTACGGACGGCGCCCCCGTTGGAAGTGCCAGAATTATAAATCCCTCAGTTTGTCATGCAACGTTTCCCCCGTCGATCTTACCACGAACCCAGCCCGTGTCTTACTGGTGCACCGCTGCCGGCGTCAGGCGGGCCCCTGCGGGCGCAGGTTGGAAGCTTTGCACCTGAAGGAGGGCTCGGCCGTTGAGAACCGCCAGACGATTCCAGGGGTTCACCGCTGTGCGGCCGAGGTTGCTCCATTCCTCGGCACGGGCATGTCGGGGAGAAAATATACGTATGGTAAGCGGGAATGCGGGGTGAGTAAAGAGGACACCGGCAATCGGGACCTCTCGACATCTGCTGGCGGCAACTCCACTTTGCCCCCATCTCGCATGTACACAATGTCGCTTTGGGTATGACGGCAAACGATGCTGTTCGAACCAATGTAATGATGCGCACTACGCGCTTGCTGTAGACTTCGCTTCACCGGACGTCTCCCTTTGCAATGCGCACCCAAAACACAGCGCATTCCATAAACTACGCGTCGCCCAGCTGCAGAGTAAGGTCATGCCCCTTCAGTTGGGAACTCATGCCAAAGCACATTTTGAAGACGGACCTTCGCATGCAACGGTAACGCCATTCCTCATTTCATCCAATCGTTCCCGCGTGCGGGGCATTCTGGGCTCCCGCAAGAGCAATCTAAATTGCCAATCATGGCTGTTGTCCCCGTTTCTAGTTGCGTGCGGCCCATATTCCAGACCGGCACAAACTAAAACCCAAAAAATTGTCTTAGATTGTAGCGAACAGACAGAAGCTTGCGCGTGCAATGCCAACTTTAAACCCTTGGCAGATCCACTCTCGCTCAGAAACCCCTCCCTCATCCCTGATGCGGAAGCTCGCAAGACCTATACAGATTCATCTGGGGGAGCGTGCTCGCGAACAGGGCCGCACTTATCGCCAGCGACCCACACACCGACGAGGGAGGGCATTATCCTTCATGCTGCAACTTGTTCAACCCTTAGGACAAACATTCTGAGACACGCCTGCTGTACTTAAGCATGCAAATACTCGACCAACTACGGGTAATAGTAGTTTTGGTTAGGTAACATTGGTCCCACAAGGGCCGCATGCCGAGGTGGATGGTGGGGACAGTGATAGCACTAGCGCCTCATTCAGTAGCGCGGCCGCTTGTTGTAGTCCGCACCATAACCTGCACTGTAGGCCGCGTATGTATCGCCGTCACGTTTCTGGCCGACCTGTTGTTGCTGTCCATATGCCTGGGCTGGATAGGCGCCTGCCTGCTGCCCATAAACTCCATACGCCTGCTGGGCCTGCTGCTGCTGTCCGTAAGCAGCCCCAGCTGCACCGTAGGCCCCGGTAGCCTGCTGACTGGACGCTCCATACCCCTGCGACCGCCAATGCACAACACTCTGGTAACATACCAAAACATTGAATGCATAACTGCGGCCAATTGCACCTGTATGCGCAAGAGCATGACACACATAACTGGTATGCAACATGGCCTAATTCTCACCGTTGCTTGGCCATAGCCTGCGTAAGAGGTGCCAGCTGAAGCACCGTAGGCAGTAGCCGCACTGTAACCGCCCGCCTGCTGCTGTGCTGCCTGACCATAACCTGAGACTGCTTGCGTAGTTGCACCGTAGCCCGCCTGCTGTCCGGCAGCACCCGCAGCACCGTAGGCCTGTAAATCATTTGCAAATCCTGGCTTTAGATCCCTTTAAAAGCTATCGCGCCACTGGCTGTTGTTGTTACAGAGTGGGAGGCTTCTGTGCCAATTGAACACATTCGAATTGGCGTATCTAGAATTGAACCATACAACACCATCCACCATTACCACACTGTACCACGCCATAAGAACTGCAGTCCAAGGCGGTTGATTCTGCCTTATGGAATCCCTCCTCATCATATTACCCAAACAGCCGTAGAGACAGAGGGTCAAGCAACTCGGCGCCAAAAGTCCTACCTGTCCAGCAGAAGCGTAAGCAGTCGGATACACGCTAGTTGTTCCTTGCGCTTGCTGGGCACCGTACGCCGTTGTTGGCTGTTGCGCTCCATAACCCGGTGTTGATGAGGTTGTGGTGTACGAAGATGCGGGAGCTTGAGTGGCACTAGCCCCAGCGTAGCCATTCGCACCGTAAGTCTGAACATGAGGATAGGCGCCATGGGCAAGTAGGTACCTAGTTAGTGTACGACATGCTCATATGAGTACGCATAAAGCATCACAAATACGGGGAAACCACTCGGAAATAGCTTCGCAATCGCATATAATGCAAACCTCAACTCAAACCTCACCTGTGCAGGCGCGGAATACGACGTGGGGTAGGTGCCTGCAGCCGCTTGTTGGTTGCCGTAACTTGATTGTTGCTGCTGCTGACTACCATAGCCAGTGGTTCCTTGGGCCTGCTGCTGGCCGCCATAAGCATTGGCCTGGCTACCATAACCTGAGGTCTGGCTGCTATACCCCGTTTGGTTCCCGTAACCAGTGCCCTGGCTACCGTAGCTGGTCTGGCTGCTGTATCCGGTGCCTTGATTACCGTATTGCGACTGGGAGGCTTGAGCCCCGTAAGCCCCGCTACCCTGTCCCGCACTGTACGCACCACCCTGATAACTGGTCGCCGCACCAGTTGTAGAAGTCACCGCCTGTTGCTGCTGCGCCGCACCACTGGCGCCGTACCCAGAACCACCATAACCCGGCGAAGCGGGATCGGTGCTGGTTCCTCCTGACGCGCCACCAGCACCGTACCCAGAACGAGGGCCCTGTGGAGAATGCTGATGCCCACCGCGAGAGCCCCCATAGCCCCCATAACCACCGTAGCCACCGCCATACCCTCCACCATAACCGCCTGCACCCTGCCCGCCACGACCCATCATCCCACCACCGTAACCGCCATACCCACCACCCATGCCCATCCCCATTCCCCCCATTCCATAACCACCGCCGTAACCACGACCAGGGCCCATCATGCCGCCACGACCGTGGCCACCGTAGGATCCAGGACCCCCGCGCGACATTGGACTCATGCCGTAGGGAGGCGGTGGTGGTGGAATGTAACCACCCCGCCCTGGCCCCGCGAAGTACGGTGCATTGCGTGCGCTGTGAGGACCACCGCGGAAGCCAGGCGTCATCATTCCACCTCGCCCTGGCCCACCACTAGACCCGTACCGACCACCCGTGACATGTGGTCCGCCTCGGCCTCCGGGACCTTGGGGACCACCCCTGCGGTCCGTCTGCTTCGAAGGGTTGACGAACGAAATAGCCAGCTTCCCAAGTGTTGGCACCTCCTTGCCGTCCAGGGCCGCCATCGCGCTGCATGATGATAGTGACAGGTGTGGACAGGACATGTGAGAATAAAACGAGTTATGATAAAAGCGGAAAGGCGGGCTGGCAAAGCTGTAAGCGAAAGCCACATGCAAAGTAACGAACTTACGCAGCAGCATGGTCCGGGCGCAGGAACTCGATGAAACCGAAGCCCTTGGAGTAGCCTTGCGGTCCCCGGGTGATTGACGCCGACACTACAGGGCCGAACTCGCCAAACACCTTGCGAAGCTGGTCCTCGTCGCTGAAGGACTGTGCATCAGGACAAAGCCCAAGACAAGCCGAATAATACATCATGACATGATGACACGCTGATACAATTGATTAATGCATGCATACGGAACAGCAAGCTGTGTTAGAGCAGCATCAATAATCGCCATAACTGGCCAACATGTAAACCATGTTTGACAAGGTGTGAAACTGCAAGCCGGTGCTAATATGTACCGGTGGGGCAATGCCTGTAAAACGGTATTCAATCCTTTCACCGCGCTCACCATGGGCAAACTGGCCAGGTACAAATTCCGCGAAAATAGGTCCTGGACGCGCCTGATGTTGGTCAGCTCTGCCCGCATGATCTTGCTTGCGTGAGATGGGTGCTTCAACGGCGTGTCCTTGCCGTCGCCCTCTTCAACCTTCTCTTCAGCTTTCGGTTGCTGCTGTTCCCCAGCTGGAACGCCAGTCTCCACGCTTTCCGCCCCTTCTTCCGCTTTTAACTCAGGCGCGCTCTCATCCTTAAGTTGCCCTTCCGCAAGCTCAGCTGTGGGAGCAGTGCCTTGGTCTTTCATCTCCGTGTCCGGCTCGTCCTTAACAGGGACATCGGTTGCTTCAGGCGTGTTTTCACCTTGTGGCTTGTCGCCTTCAGCCTTCTCCCTCTCCTCGGCCATTCCATCCTCGAGCTTCTCACCCATCCCTTGCTCACTGCTTGCCGGCGCCTCCCCGCTCTTCTCACCCTTCGCCTCCGTATTAACCTCCTCGACGGGTGTTGTAGGTGCCGGTTTCGGTGTACTGCTCGCTGAGCGCCCCCGCTGGCGCTGGAGATCATTCTTTGTTGCCATCATGTCCTGGAAGGCCTTGCGGCTTTGCGCCTCCAGTGACTCCTTGGCCTTGAGCGCCTCCGCAGGAGTGGCGTACTCAACATATGCGTACCCCTACATGAAAATAAAACAAGAAGTTAGGAGTTTAGTTAGCAAACCGAAAGCACAACGTAAATGGAGTGGCAAACAGACTGGAAAGCTGTTTACATGAGATTTCCGGCCGGAGCCAACACCGTCATTACTTTACACCACTCAGCCTACGCTAGCTACGAGCACGGTAGCAAAACTTCCACGGCCAAGATTAAACCGAAGGTCAGTAAAATCGATCTTAGCCAAGTGCAAGGGCTTGAGTGCTCAGGAATTCCTAGTGAAGAAAAACGGGCCGCGCTATAACGAGTCCCAACGTGAGCCACCTCTGGGCATGCTTCAGCTGCCTGCGCACGTTACACGCGCCCACCCACCTTCGAAACCCTAGAAGCGTCGCGCATGATGAAGCAGCGAATGACGCGACCTAGCGCCGCCATGTCAGCCTTAAGCTGCTCGTCGCTGTCCTGTGTTACGTTCCCCAGGAACAAGGTGCACTGGAGCGTCGGCGCATCAACCATGAGGCGGTCACCGAAAAGCGTCAATGGGTAGGACAATGCATTAAGGCGCATGGCGGTGTAGCGAGCAACTTTAAGCACGTCGCCATCCGATCGCCCGTCATCGACGTGAAGTACCACGGGTGGGTGCGACGTGGTCACAGGGTGTGACGGCGCTTGCGCTGCCGACTTGCTGTCACCGCTGGCAACTGCAGGCTCCTTGTCCGCCTCCACGGGCTTCGCATCCTCGGCCGCGGGATTCTCGCCATCACCCTCCGCAGGCGCGGCGCCTCCCTCTACCCCTGCAGCAAGAGCCTGACTGACGTCTTCCGATGAGATGGCGACTTCTGGCTTATGGACATTGCCTTCAGGGACGTCAGCCTTGACGACTTCTGCTGGACCAGCTGCTTCCGACTCTGTTGCTGCCTCCTTGAACATTTCCGCAGAGCCCGCAGTAGCATCGGCTGTCGCGGGGCTGTCGCCTTCCGGCACAGCTCCCAAACCTTGCGCCTCCGCTGCTGCTGAATCCGTCGCCTGCTCACCGGCAGCCGATTCCCCAGCAGCTGCCTCCCTGGCAGCTGCCTCCGCCGCGGCCGCCTCCGCTGCTTTCTGCGCTTCGGCGGCTGCCTTAGCCTCCTGTGCCTCCTTCTCTTTGCGCTCAATGTACTTCTTCAACGCCTCGTCAAGCGGGTTCTTTTCCAGCTCCTCCTTGCTAAGTTTCCAGGGCAGCGGAGGAGGAGCCAGCCGGAGCAGAGCCACATGCCGGTTGCGCTCAACGTTATCGAAATCCACGCTATGGACAGGAACACCAGCGTCCTCAAAAGCCTTCTTGACGTCTTCAGGCTTTGCTTCTTGCTTAATATTACGCACCTGCAGGTTCACGCAAACCCTCAGCATAAACGAGATCTATACTTTCCATTATTGCTGCACCTAAATAAAAACTTACACGTAAGACAGGCAAAGGCCGATACTCATCGGGGATGTCCATAGTTTCCCACTCCTCGGGCCCGTAATCTGGCTGCTTAGCTGGCTCCGGCGACTTTTGCTTTTCAATTACATTGTCGCCCGAGGGCTCCACCATCTCTTTCTCTGTCGTTTCCTCATTAGTCACCTCCGTCTCGGGCTGCTCGAGGTCAGTCGGTTGCCCCATCACCGTAGGCTCGGCAACCGCGTCCGCTTCTACCCCCGCAGCAGCCGCTGCCACTGCAGCAGCCTGTAGGAACGTGCCGAAAGATAAAAACGCGCTAACATGTGCAGCTTTGCTCATGCGTGTCCTTTTTCGCACCTCTTCTTCCAGTGGTTCCTCCTTCACGTCTGCTGCATCTGGTGCTAACTGATTCGCGGCATTCGCTTCGGCATCCATAGGTTCGGCTGCAAATGCGCCCGCGGCCTCCGGCTGTAATTCGGTCGGCGCCGGATCTGGCTGACCGCCCTCCGCCACAGGGTCCGCCGCCGCCGGTGAAGCTTCTTGTTCCGTGGCGCTAAGAGCTTCTTGAAGCCGAGCCACAAGCTCCGCTTTGACACCCTAAGTGAATAGCAGTGGTGCCCTGGTCAAGATGGGAAACTGGCTGGACCAAAGAAACGGTCAGAACACACCTTTTCACTCAGGCCTCGCGCCTTAAGCTCTGCCTTGAGTTCTACAACTGTCATCTTTCCTAATGGGCTCATGGGCTCCATGGTTCGAAGACCCTCGCCTTCGCCTTTAGACGGAATATATGGCAGGCTAATAACTGCTACCGACGGTCGTTAAGTAACTAAATTGCCTGTTATTAAGTGGGTCCCTAACCATGCTCAACGCTGCATCGGTTTGGACAGAGAATACAATATGCCGGAGTACGGCAACAACTGAAGCCCCCTTCAAACAACATTCATACTAATTAGGATGTTTGATGGGTGGTATGCTTCTGACAGTTAAGTAAGAGTCGACAGTCTATGAGGGTCTAACCGGAGCCCAGCCGATAACTCCACAACGGTCCTCGGTGGAACTCAGCCCTCTGAGAATGCGAGCTATCTCTACTTGCAGTCTGTGAAGCGCCTTCCCACAGCGTAACTTGCCCCAGATCTAGGCTTGCTGCTGCGAACAAGTTAGAACCATGGCCGCCGCGGGTCTTCCGGAGGAGAATGATACGCGCAAACGGAGTCTGCCGGTGCTCGTATTTGGCGACTTCATGGTCACGGCGTTGTGGGTCATGGCGTCGAGTTGCTTCGCTGAGGTATGTCCGTCCACGCACTTTCCCTCCCTCTCCACCCCTAGCTCCTCGCGCGCTTGTGCATTGAGACGTGGTCTGTGCATTTGCCGGTGGTTGGGTTGCTTGACATGCATCGCTGCCTTTGGCCACAAGCAAAAGACCCTGGTACTCCGCGAAACAGTCTCCGCGTCCTGCCTTCCTCCCCTCGTTCTTCGGATGCCTCGCGCTCATGCGCTGCTCCAGGCATCTGGATACCTGGCCAAGTACACTGGCATGGATGAACTGGTGCTTGGTATTGGAGTCCTGGTTACGACCCTCACCCTCTTCGGTCCACTGTGCGAGTCCTTCGGAGGCGCGCTGTTCAACCCGATCCACTGCGTTGCCCTTATGAGTAGCGGAAAGGGTAGCATAGCTGGTCACCTGTTGCGCATGGTGAGCTTCTACGTCCCTTACAAAACCTAATCCTGCGATACTTCGGCGTATTTCAATCATGGAATGGGCGATATGCAGAGCCTACGTTTGCGTAACCCCCATGCCACCGGCCGAATTACTTTTAGTGCGCCTTTACAAAGCACCCTTACGTTGTTCACCGCAACGTATCCCCGCAATCGTGATGCAGGGGGCACAGCTGGCAGGTGCACTTGCTGGCAGCTTGGCGGCTAAGACATACTTACCCGATTGGCTCCAGGGGTGAGACACAGACTCAATGGGAGAAGCGACAAAGGGGCTCAGCACGGGCAGCAACTTGCAAGGTGGAACCTGCGCAAGCACCTTGGCGTGGAACGCGGCCCGCGCAGCTTGCTGCATATCCTGAGTCCCTAGTGTGCGTGCTATTGCGGAGAATAATTACTTGCAGTTGGGATGAAGCTTCTAGCCTTCCTTTCACGCGGGACAACCTTAACAGCAGGTGATAATTGGCTGGTTGATATGATATATAAAGATAACGGCGCCCCATTACCTTGGCACCACTCCAGCATCCCAATTCTCAGAAGTACATAGGACCACCCCGTGTGTGACCCGCCCCAATTTTCCCTGGTTGCGCTCTCCTTTGCACGGGCAGGAAGTTTCACACTTTGTCCGGGGGCATCAAGGATGGCGTCGCGTTTGAGATCGGGTTTGCCTGCGAAGGCACCATGAGCTTTGTGCTGAACTATGTCTTTTTGTTATCGCAAGGTGAGCCACGGGTTCTCGACGAGTGCCGGGTCTCTAAGCTATGAACTTCTCTATCGACATGACCCGAAATAAGGTCAAGGCAGATGAATATGCTGGTCTGGGTGAATGTGAATGAACGAAGCGAGATAGGCACCTGCATGGAGCTCCAAAAAGCTAGCGTGCTCTCGGCAATTGCTCGGGCCAGCTTCGTTCTCTGTGCTTGTGCCGACTGATCAAGGAGAAGTGAGAGAAAAAGGGAGAGAGAGGCCGAAAAGTCTTCAAATCAATTAAATACACGGGACGGAGCTACCTACGTAGCCCAGGTTTTGCATAGCTGATGCGAATTGCTGCCATTGTAAGCCACACGAGATTGATGACCTCATTGTTGCATGCAGAGTTGCAAACCTTCCACACGGTATGATGATCCCGGTGTGACGGGGTCTTTTGCAAGCGAGTTTAACCCATCTCCTGGGCTGTGCGTTCCTGACTGCAGAGGCGGACAGTCGTTTGCTGACGTTGTGGACTCCCATGCTGTCCACTGTCACCCTGGTACGGCTGTCAATCCCGGAACCAATGGAAAGCTGCATAGTAGTCTTAAGTTGGGGCTTTCCTTTCGTTTCTGGGTTCACATCGCTGCTTGCTATACAGTTCTATAGCTTTTTTTGCCCTTGGCCCATGCATGTGTGGGTTCGAAGTGTCTTCTGCAAATGGGGAGCACCTTTCGCTCCAAGAGGCATGGTCCCATATTGTTACCCTTACCTGGCAAGCGAGGGCCCCTAACCATATGGCCGTACTTGCTATGAGGCTCGCGCTGTCCTGAAGTACTGAAAGTGAAGGCACGTACTGGCCCCTTTCTGCCCTATTACGTGCCCTTGACCAGAGTTGGATTGGCTATTACTTTACGGGACCCTCTCTGAACCCTTTTGTGGTGAGTACGAGTACAGCTGTCAGGGTAACGTAGAGGCTGCGTGCCAGAGCTGACATAGCCGCCGCTGCAAGAAACGCGCATCCGGAGTGCCAAGCAGTTTAGTCGTTCTCATATCGCCCTCATCCGGCATACGCGGTTGCGCGCTGCCTGCTGTCATGATGAATTCCCAGCCCGGCAACAAGTAGGTGACATGTTGATCTGCCAATTTAACATCGGGGTGCTTGATTCGCTAACGCCTTCCCCGTGTCCCGGTACAATGCGCCCTACCTCCCAGAGCTTTTCCTGGCACCTTCATTACAAGCGACAAAACGACCTGGAACATTACCTGGTGTTTTGGAGCGCGCCCATCCTAGGTGCAGTGGCAGCGGGCCTGGCCTTTCTTTTCCAACGCAAACCAGCGCAACGTAAGGGCAGGCGCCCCTCCAAGGCCGCCATTGCTGCCCGCGGCCAGAAAACTCTGCAGCAGCAGCAGCTCCAGAGGCACCAGCACCACAATCAGAACGATCAAAGCTACAGCAACCACCACAACCACCACCAGGCCTACCCTGGAAAGGAAACGCAATGATGGCGCCAGTGCGGCGAGTGACAGATGTGGACCTGTCGCATGCATCCCTTTCGAAAGCCAGTGTATGGGCATTCTGCAGCACCGTCGTATGCGGGCTTCTTCATGGGTCGCGCTACTGGTAGTGTTGGGGTGCAGCGTGTAGGGGATTCAGGGCAGCATGGAGCTTTGGAAACTGGATGTGCGCTCATGGGCGCAAACTGACGCGCACATTGGAATGGTTGCTCGAAGCTTATTGTGACTGCGGTTTGACTAGCGAGAACTTGGGTGATGCTATAAGACTTGATAAACTTGTACTGGCTCGGTTGTGACCGCGGACACGGCCGCTTCCCATATTTGCATGCGTGGCTTTTCGGCATGTGCTTCGACGCAGCTGACGAGCATCTCCGCAACGATGTACACATATTCCCACAGATGGACGTGAGTTCGGGGATGTCGAGTTGCATGCCTCGCGACAAAACTTTTAGTTACACTTGTGGAAAGGGGGATGCCCTTGGGCACTGCCTCGGCAGATATGTGTCTTTCACAGGATAGGTCACATATTCAATGCGGACTCATGGCAAATTGATATTAAATGTTGTTTGGACGATTAAGAGGAATTTGTCCGCGTTTCTAAATTCGGTCGAGAGTCCTGCGGCATTTTGCCGCGCGTGTTTCGTTGGGGGAGGGGTTCCATCTAGGCTTGCGGGGATACCCTGATATGACAAGTGTACACGAGATGACCATCCAAAGACAATGCAAAATGAAGTCGAAGACGAACATGATCATGGTAACGAGTGCGCATGCGCTGTACGATCGGACCGCCCTCCACCCTGTCCCTGAAGCCGTCGGCCTATGCCCGGAGTGTCACACCGCACTGAGGTCGCGTATGTCGTACCCCACCGCTTGTTCACTCCTTGTCTACCACCCTTCACATCTTTGCTAAGTGACACCAGCTTCTCTCGGGGGGAAGCGACTGGGGAAGGCCGTTCGCCTTCCAGAAGAAATGACGCTGAAGAGTTCTACACCGCACCCTGAGGCCGCTGCCGTATGCCATAACTTGGACAACCTTAGAACATAATTATGTACCGGTCTTTGAAGTTCCAAAGCCGATCGCATCTATCGCACTATTCCTACGAGGCGTCCTCCACGTGCAAAACCTGCTATGGGGGGAGACCCGTACACAGCGCAATCCTAAGCTGCAAGCAGAGATTTCCGGAAGGACCTTAATTAGGTCAAGATGAACAAACACTCGACCGCTACGTTAGCTCATTCGCTGCGACAGTGTTCCAGCGCCAGCATGCAAGACGCAACAAGCTACCCCTGCCATTCACAACCAGATCGCATTCATGCGCAAGGTCCAACCCGCCTCCCTCGCGAGAGCTCATGTGCAGGTAGGTACACATGAGACGCCCGCAACTCAAGCCGTAACTTATTTCGCACAGCCGACCGCCCGTATGGGCCGCACGTGCACCTGGGCACGGCAGCCCACTCACTGCCATCCCACTAATCCCACGCAAAGTCACCTTAAAAAAGCTACAGGTCAACGACTTACTCCACGACTTCCAGGAGAATGCATTCCGATGCCCGCGGAACCGGTTTTTAGCTTTTTCTCTTGGCTAGAAACCGACCTGCCTCCCGATTCGTGCATCCACAAATATGCTGCTCCCCGTCCCCATCCGGCCTGTTGGCCGCCTTCCCAGCATCATCTCTCGCACTACAGGCATTCATACCTCGTAATGACATAAGCACGCCATGCGCAAAGCCGGCGGACAGTGGCGCCAGCATCAATGATTTCCTATTAACGCTTTGCCGCATGTCTGCTCCTTCAATTGGCCAAACTGTTCATTGTGTCGATTTGGCCAACGCGGCGACAACCCCGTAGTCGAAACACAGCCCACCAGCGATGCAGTCCCCATCACGCAGCCGGTGCAATGGCGTATGCGGCTCACACACCCCGGAGCCCGCACGACCCAGCCTACTGCTGCTGTCGCATGAATAAATGCTCCGGAAGTCAAAAAATGCACCAGCGCCCGACACAACGGACGCAGCACACATGCGCTGATCATAGCTCCATACTGCGCCGGGTAAAGTATGTCGGCATATGGCCTCGTATGAAATACTGGTACACGCTGTACGCGCAGGGCACCGCAGGGAAGCGTAGTTCCCCGCGCGCACCAGCTTACTTGGGCTGGATTCGTGAAGGCGGCCGGAGGCTCTTAGTGAGCGTAAATCTCCCAGCCGTTTCGCCCTCGCCTCCCTCAGCCTCCTCCATAACCACCACGTCCTTGCCCTGAAGCGCTGTAATCACTGCCTGTACCCGGCTGTTGGCGGGGTCCACGCCGCTGAGGCAAGCCAGGAGCCCCGATATAAAGGCCGCGTCATTGGCTAGGCGGCTCACGTGAAGAGGAGGGTAGCGACCGCCCAGCACCACCGGCGGTGGCAACGTGGTGACGCCACTGGGTTGGTGCTTAAGCGGCCTGGGGAACGGATAAGGGGGAAGACGAACCATGAACGAGTGAAGCGGATAGGGGGGGACCGGATAGGCCGTCGCGAGGAAGTTCCGGTAATGGGAAGGGTTGCGGTAAGACTACGTGATGTGATGCGAGTTGGCGTAGTCTAACGAACCGGCAAATGTCCCTAGCGAAGGCACAGCAGGAATAGCCTCGGGGCCTGGCTTAAGTATGGTCGGTGTCGGGTATGCCTTTGCAATGGGCCCCGTTACGTCGGGTCAAAACTAGTCGGGAGGCGGAATGAGAAGGGGGTGTCCTGTTCCCCGACAGGGACGGGAGGACAACATGCAACGACCAGAATGCAAGAGCCGGCTTTCGCGATCCACACGGCGCAACAGGCAGCACAGCGCGGCGGCCCAGGACCACGTTCCCGTGCTGCAGAAGTGTGACTCAGTCGCGCTCCTCGACAGAGCATGCTGAAATGGAAACCCACGTCCCACGGCTCGCCAAAACCAAACCAGAACGCACGCACTTTTTCTCTGGCACCGCGCTGGGCGGCCGAAAGACAATGTCCGCAATCTCCTGCATGTGCCTGGGCAGCAGCAACCGCGATGCGTGCTGGCTCATCCATTCCTGGATCTGTGCATTGGTTAGCATGCCCGCCAGCCCGTCGCTGTATTGCCGTACGCTGGGCGTAGAGGCCTCGGTGTTGCGCCGTTGCGCTGACCTCAGCACAACATGTCGCCGGTCGTACGGCCCGGACGGCGAGTCGATCGACGTGAAGCACAGAGTTGTACCGCCGGCGCTACCAAGACCGTTTCCGCCTCCAAGCCCGCCGCCGCCGCCAGCGCCATGCTCGCCAGCATTGCTATAACCGTTAGGATGGTAAACCCTGAGGCCGCTAGGTGTCGCGCCTCTGAAGCCGGCGGATGCGAGGGCTGGCTGGCTGGGCCCGAGGCCGCTGCTGAGGTTGCTGTCCGCCAATGTGCTGCGTTGACCATAACGATGTGTGGGGCTGCTGTTGCCACCATAGCTGAGCCCCAGACTGCTCCTGGCGCCCAGGCCGCCCCCGTACTGGTGCTCCCAGGAGGGCTCTTCAGCGCGCCGAAGAGCCGAGCTGCTGGTGCCTGTGTGGCGGGGATGGGTAGGATCAGCCGATGTCGCAATGTGGGAACCAACTAGCTTTGCAGGATGGAATGAACGCGGACACGAAGACGGTGCATCTGCCAATACTCAAAAGTGCGATGGCCACTTGCGGCCCCCCGGCCCTGGCCTCCCCCTAGCGCAGATGAAGCCCTCAGCGTCGCCAAACCCCACCCCGCAAACCTCACCCCCGATGGACGCCTGCAGCTCCTCCGTGCCAGCACCATCCTGTGGCGGTCGCCACCCGTCGCTCTGCTCGCTTGCCCGGGCCCGGTTTGCGTGCCGGTGCCGCAACTCCCCTCCCGAACTCCCAAGAGCCCAATTGGTCTCCCCGGCCGCCATCCCTGCCGGCAGCCGCGAACCGCTGACGCCATGGAGAACATCCCTGGAGCCACCCAGAGGCCACAGAACCGTGATGGTGGTAGCAGGCTGGCTGCCACTCGGTCCTGCCCCGTCATACTCGGGGTCAAGGCCGGGCTGCCCAGCCCAGCTGCTGTGGCTACTATCGCTGCTGCCACCGCTGCCGTGCGGGGTATCCGCAGCCGGCCCTTCCCCCCCCCCAAGCTCCACCCCGAAGGAGCCTAGCTCTCGACCGAGCCCGCGCGGCTGGCCCTCCTGCTCCTGCGCCTCCTCGTCCTCCTCTTCATCGATTAGCCCTCGCGCCCCGTAACTGCCACTGCTGCGCTGGCCCAGCCCTGATTCGAACCCCAGGCCCAGCCCCAGCCCCAAATGCCGCTCGTATTGTGGCTCCTCATACCACGGCCGAGGGCCGTTGACGCGACTGCCAAATGGCATAGGAAACGGCTGTGTAGACGCGGCGGGGTGCGGCTGGGGGCTGGGGTCACGGCTCGCGGAAAGGGACGAGGAGCAGGAGGACGACGCGGCGAGTACAAACGGATCCGCGTCGAGGTACGACCAAGGATCCCTGTCAGCACCGCCCCGTTCGGCCCCAACCTCGTCGCCTTCGCCACTGGCCTCATCCACTTCCGACAGGGTAGCATCAGTACGGCTCGGCCGGTCTCGGCCCTGGTCCCTTGGCCGCTGCTGCTGCTCAGATGTGAGTGTCTGTGTCCGCTGCTGCACCGGCGACTGAGGGGGGCGTGGCGCCTGTTGTGGCAAAACGTGTTGGTAATGCTGCCCTGAATGCGCCAGCGGGTGCGGCTGCGTTGTTCCCAGCGAGTCCCGGTGCTGCAGGCTGCTGCACCCGAAGGGTCCGAATAGCGACCGCCCGGATGTGATGGAGGTATTTCGCAGCGGCGCCATGCCGGCCCCAATACTAGCACTGCCAGTGAAGCGCGCCTGCGTGAGCCCCGACGCGATGGGACTGCTGGGACCTGAATCCCCCGTGCCGAGCTGCATGATCCACGGGTCCCGCTGGTGTGAGTCGATTGCAGCCGGGGCTCCGGCTGCGGCCGCAGCAGACGGGCGTGTCCCCCGGACGCCTACCCTGAAGGGGAACTCGCCGTCGTCCACGTTGCCACCGTTGATAGCGCTTTCTGACTGCTCCTTGAAGTGCGAGACGAGGCGGGGATTGCCACCAGGGACGGGAGGTCCTTAGCTGAAAGTCCGGTTAAAGAACAGGTCGCCTCACGGACATGGGCACCAAAGTCTCTCCATTGCCAAGGTGTTAGTGGAGCCAATGGTGAAGTCTGTAAAGTATGCAGACGATGTGCCAGGTTGCAGGATAGTCGTGGGCTTGGGAAACGTGTAACGTAACCCCATCCTATCCCCACGGAGCTCAGGAACACAGAGGGCATACCTGCTGCACGAGGCCCGGCAGTCGCCAATCATCCCCTCCTTCCCAAAGCAACACTGATGGAGGCGCGTCAAGACCCTGTTTAGTCACCACGGCAAATGTACGAGTATTCCTTAGCTAGGTCTGGAAGCTGTCCATTCCTGGCTGTCGTCGTTAGCCTTCTCACCGGTAATGGCAGGTCTTGGTCGTCAGATATGTCCGTAAAATCGTCAGGATAGTCGTCTGCGGGAGGCCGGAAGGCGTCATGCATTGCAGACATGCAATAGGCAAGGCATGCAGGCAGCTTACAGTCTCCGCCCCCAGTAGATGAGTTATGGAAATGAGCCATGCAAAGCACTAAGGACAATTTTTAGGATATCCCCTGTGGGCCTGTAGGGCTCGTAGAAAGCGGAGTATCTGAGACGCATCAGTCCTAGCTCATATCCATCCAATACAACGAATTATGCGTAGTGCTTTTTGTGGAAAGTAATTGGAGCAATAGATTTGTTCCGACCTCGTGTACGGATGAGCACAAAGGCCACAGCCGGACACAGGAAACTGCAGCCTCGCTCTGTGTCCTCAAGAAGTCTATATGTAGCTCATTTCTTGTGACAACTTATGTGACATCGTGTTATTGGTATCCTTAGCCGATGACTGAACTCAACTGTCCCGCTGCATGGAGCTCATCCAGGACATCCATGTTCTTTACTCCTAATGCTCCGTGCCTAAGATCCGCTGCTAGGCTGGCTCTTGCCGGTCGTAGATTTGCGTTCACGGTTAACGCACAGGCCACGAAGAGCGGAAAAGGCTTCGGGGCAACTGCCAAGGCGATGGTGGAGGTGCCGACTGGTGAGTCCTGCGCGGTTAAAGGGGTGTAATGTTAGTGATGCTGCAGCTCCTACCGCCGGAGATCCTCATAGCTGCCCAGCTCCTACCACCCGGCAACTGTGCAGCGCGTAGAAGATAGCGCGTGACGCCCCTCCAAGCTGTCCCTACAGGCGGCTGAGGAGACGTAACCGCTATTGCACGCATGTGACAATCCTGCCTGGTTGAACATGATGGCATCGCTTTGGGTTCGCCACCAAAGGCGAATGTACGACGCGCCTCGGGTGATTTAGTAAGACCCAACCGTGTCCCCGCACAGTCACGAAGCTCAGTTGGACGAGTCCGCTCCAAATCGTGAAATATCCTGACCCGCGCCTGCGGGCCGTCAATGCACGCATTGGCGTGTTTGATGACTCGCTACTGCGGTTAGCCAACGAAATGATCGAGGTCATGTACCAGTAAGTTAGGAGGCCCTTACCTGTGAATACAGGAGAGACATGTAGCCGTACCGCCTCTACTGCATGCGGACTTAGGCCTGAAACATACTCGGCATACTCGTAGTACGTCTAGTGCATCTCTTTCCTCGTTTTTGTGATACACCTCAAACCATTTCCATCATTCCGTTGATGTTGAACCCCCGTTACTCCGTGCTGCTCTTCACCCTTTCTGATGTGTCTCGTTCCCATGAGGGTAACGTTCCGTTGCCTCATCCGCCCCTCATCTCGGTTCTCGCCCTTTGACTGCGTCGCCCTAACCCGGCCTTGGTTTCCCAACTGCTCGGCCGTAGGGACGACGGCGTTGGGCTTGCGGCGCCGCAAGTGGGCGTCAATATACGGCTGATGGTTTTTAACCCGGCGGGCCGCGACCGGCCCGGGAACGAGTCCATCCTCGTCAACCCGGAAATTGTGGAGCAGCTGGGCGGCAAGGAACTGGGAGAAGAGGGCTGCCTGTCCTTCCCGCGCATCTACGGGGATGTTGAGGTCTGCAGAAGCGCAGTGGCCTTGTGGGGGGCGTTTCTAAGTGTGGGAGAACGATGGACCCAAGGCAGTGCATGTGCTGCCAGCCTTCAGGGCTGATTACAGGCGGGGTATTCGTGGGCTGCATGGCGTGACGCCCTCTTCGCATCGGCGTTGGCCTTCAAGATGACGTTGCGCTGCTCGGGGCAAAGGCCCAAACGAAGAACTTCATGGGATCCAATTTAGTCACAGATGAATGCTACATGGGCGGCCACTGCTATTCCAGCCCTGTTACACCTGGGCACACTGTGCGCATGGGTTCCTGCCTGCAGCATGGACATGTACCACGGGGCGCTTCGTAATTTCTGTTGCTGATCATAGCATTTTTGTGTTGCTGCTATCCATCCGCCGCAGCGCTCACGGCAAATAACGGTTAAAGCGCTCGACGCGAATGGGCAGCCTGTCAGATTGCAGCTGACAGACCCATGGGTCGCCCGGATCTTTCAACACGAGTACGACCACTTGCAGGTGCGTCTGCGCTAAGCCGGTAGCGCTGATCTCCAGGCATCACAACACACGACTACGTCGTCGTTCAGGTCATAGAAGTTATTCAGTGCTGTTGCCAGAAAGAAAATGTGTTGCATGTGTTTTTTCTGAGCGACCCTTAACGTTACTACATTCCTGTGGCAGTGGACTCAAAAGGTTCACTGTTATATGGATACAAAGTTACTGACGGCATGACTTGCCTCACCTGCCTTCTTTCACAGGGCGTGCTGTTCCATGACCGAATGAAGCCGTCGGTGCTGGAGGCTGTGCGGCCGGCGTTGGTAGCGCTGGAGGAGGAATACTTGGCGGCCAATCCGGGGGCAAAGATCGTGCGCGTGCCGCCACCGAAAATCAATAAGGGGTTCGGTGCGGTAAAGAAAGGCTGATTGGGGCCGTTCTAGCTTTTTCTGCTGACTTGACTCCGCATCGGGTTGGATACATTCTGAAAGGATGTCCGGATTACAGAAGCGACAGCCTCTTCAATTTCAATGGTGCCCATAAACACACCGTGAATGCCACAGCGGCAATCGGACGGGATGGTATGACTGCGGCTAAAAATGAACGGGAAACGCAAGCTAACTGTTGACTTGAATTATCAGGATGCATGGGGAACACTTGACCCCAGTGAACGCCATGGCTTCGGGGGCTTGGTTCGAGGCCAGGCAGAGATATCACCTTACGGGGCACACATCAGCGAGCACCGGAAGGCACTTGCTGAAACATTTGTCAACCGTAGGAGCAGTTAAGTCACTATATTTTACACCTGCTGCGAGCCTGCCAGAAGTAACCGCTCGTACAAGTAGCTGTAAATTGGCATCCTTGGCGAGTGCACTGGAAAACGGTCCTGGACAGCACGCAGACCATATCTGAGTCAGCACACCAAGTTAAAGTCGAACAGCAACGTCACGTAAACAACAGCAACCGGATCGTATGGCATCCATACGATATAGTCCCTGAGATTGACTCCGGAAGACACTGCGGGTTATGTTACTAACTCTGCAAACATGCACTTGTTGCTCTTTACCACAGCCTGGGTAGGAGCATGATAGGCACCATCTGCACGTTTGTGAATAAACATACAAGAGAAGCAGCAACGCCTCACCCTCTCAGTTCACTTACTTTTCCTCCTGCGCGTCAACAACTTTATCAGTACAACTAGTATACGCAGCTGAAGCCTTTCCACGTCATTGGAACCAACGCATCACTGCACTTTGCTTCGATGTCAAAAAGTCAATCAAAGTCTGAGTCCTCGTCGGACTCTGTCTTCTTGTATGCGCCGCCCCCGCCCTTCCGAATGCCCTTGGGCGCCGCTGCGGCCGCCTTCCCGCCTGCGCTCCAGTCATAGTCCAACATCTCCGACTTGGCCAGCCGCTCCTCCAGGACCGACGTCTCGAAGTCGTCCTTGCCGCCCAACTATTGCATGGCGAAGAAATGTGGCGCAGCATGAGTTTATAAACGCGAGGGTCTCGCGTTCGCTCACCTTTGCCGTGCTCAACATACGCAAATGGGAACTGCAAGCGGCACGCTGCGTTGCTCTGTATCGCTACGCACAGGCGCCCCATCTGGGTGCAAAAGCGTTGGGTCCCACGCATACAGGAAAGGCCACCACATGGCATGTGGTCCCTGCGGAACCCTGCACCCTACTCCAAGCCACCTAAACCCTCCCGCGCAAAAATGCACCCTCAAGGCTGCTTATGAGTGCACCCAAATGCACCGTGGACTCTGGGCCGCGAGGCAAGCGTCCCCTCCCTGGGGGCAGTGCGCGAGGTGTCCGTTCCCTCCAGCCCGAATCTGATGCTCCCTACTTCCGCCCTGCCGCCACATCGGAGTGCCCACCTGATCAAATCCCACAACATAGTCCACAGTCTTTTCGTTTTGGACAAGCGCCAGCGTGGGCAGCATCCAGATCTTGAGCCTCTCCGTCAGGAAGGGGCTCTTCTCTGCGTTGATCTGCAAAGCGACGAGGTATGGCAGCACAGCACCCGGCGGAGACGCATTGAGATGGCCACGAACGCATGCTGCACGGTTTTTGAAGACAGACCTGATGGAAGGTAGGCAGGTGGAAAAGGTAGCTGTACGGGTGCTGGAAAATTATAAAACTCTGGCGCCATGCAGTCCGAGGGCAAACGGCAAACGAGCAGCACCTCCTACTTGGCACTGTACTTACACGGCACAAACGCTCTCCTAGTCCAGGCCTTCTACAAATAAATGTGAAGGCTCGTATACTGCGTCCCTTTCCGAAGCATACGGCCCATGCTGGCAAGGCGTCGCGTAAGGGTGAAAAGAACAGAGCAAGCGCTGTGTTTGCGCAAACCATGCAGGGAAGTTTTAAAGCAAACCATCGCATAATAAGCTTAACCTCAATTTACCCTCTCATCTTTTACCAGCCACCAATACTCGTTCAGGGGTGGGGTAGATGGCTGAACCCACATCACCTCCTAGCCCCGCAATCTGTAAGCATAGGTACCCTGTTGGGGCTGTACAGAAGCAAAACTTACCTTGACGAACTTGGTCTCCATGTGCTTTTTCGCAAGGATGCTCAAATGCTTGTCCATGACCTGTGTCACTACTCGTGTCAGCTGGGTCCGTTTACCCCGCCCCCTTTCAAGGCGCGCGCTTGTCTCCCACCTTGCACGGCCAGTTTTCCCGGTAAAAGTGGCACACCATACGCTCCTCTCCCTTCATCTCCCTGAAGAAGTCCTGCTCCGTAAGTATTTCTGTATACTCGCCATGCCCGCGAGCAGCCCACTCCTTCATTTTATCTTGACGCTGCTTCATTTCGACCATTCGTTTTTGTCGGATGGCTTCGATGTCATCCTCGCCAAGATGGTCAAGCTTTTGTAACTCTCGGTCGACTTGCGCTTCCATTTGGCGCGCTAACGATACTACTGTCTGCTCAATTAATTGTTGCGCCATATTGTTCGCCATTTTACTTAATCTTATAATTTATTTGATTCCTGGAACAGCGTCTGAGTAAGTCGTGATAGAGATAGGCAAATCAGAGCTCCACAACGTCACCCAAAGCGTATGGACGTGAGAATACTAGCCAAGCACAGTAAGGTGAAGTAAGTGGCGTGATGTTTGCCTAACCTTCGTTGAAGTACGACGGCTGTACTGTTTGGGGCCGCGGGCTACCTAGGCAAGACAAAAGTCGCGCTCAATTGGTCTCTCCAGATGCATAATTTTCACAACGATCAGGTGACAGTTATATGATGCGTGCTTTCCTTGTCGTGATCGCGACTGTAAGCTTGATGAAGGTAGGTGCGCCGAGTACGACAGCCCGCAGGATTACGTCCCGTGTGTGCTAAGTGTGCTACGCGCTCAGGCGTCCCATACATTTATCATCTCACTCCCTGTAACGAAACATGTGCGTCCACGACGTCCGCCGCCTCTAACTGCATATGAATTGCGATGGCGTTGCTATGAGTGAGGGAGGTTTAGTGAGCGATAATACAAGGGGGACCAACAACCAAGTCAGTCACTAGCCGTACATACAGGCACCGCGAACTGTTCAACCTACCCCAGTGGCATATAGTGCCATACGTCCCACAACGGCGCACCAATAAAACCTAGCACCAACCCGAGGCACTGGCAATAACTCGAAATTTAGCCAGGTGTTTTACCTGGCCCTTGTGCCTATGCCTTGGCTATTAACCACAACAGGTTTGGGCCTTGTTTGGTTGCGTTTGCACGCTGCCGCACGGCAATCGGGTCCTTTAGAATGAACTTGATTCAGTCAACCCAAAATTTCGACCGGCGTGTGACTGCCCTTTTCAGCAGCGGAACAAATACCTAGACAAGCGATCCGGGATACTGACGATTTGGGTAAAATACTGTAAAATCTTGTTTGCGTGTCTGTGCAGACCAACGTGAAACGACTTGGTGGGCCGCTAGGAATCAGCTCGTATCAGCGCACCAGACCTGGTACCAACGGTTCCGGAATTCCGAGAGGCTATCCAATATACCAGCCTAGATTCGTACAGCTGATCTGACGACCGTCGACAGCCTCGCACCTTTGGAAAAGCCCCGCTTTTCCGTAACGAATTAAATCTTTATAGCGCTATCTAGCAAAAGCACCTAATTCAGCATTATGTCTAAAACGTTAGCTTAACGCTACACAACAAGAACAAGTTCTGAGCTTACTTCCGTTTCGACGAGACGACAGACAAACTGGGTCAACTTCAGTCTCTCGACTAGGAACGAACCTACACCGTCGCTTTAACTGTCCAGCCGGATGGCCCTCTCCCTGCCGCTCCATATGGCCACCTTCCCAGTACCGGGGGTGCGGAGGCTCGCAGCGACGGCATCCATCTCTCTGAGCTCTGGCGCCGGGCAACGAGCTTCAAGCACGCAGGTAGCTCCCATGAACCTGCCTGCGACAAATTAAAAACAGAGCCAGAGGGTTTGACTTTTGCTCTTCTGTGCATGACGCAGAGCACAGACGCCGTTCCCATGAACATCGGCCCAACGGCCTTGCAAAATGGCAGTAGGCCACAATAGGCCAATTTGTCACGCGCCGGTCAGAACTCCCACAAGTGCCTTTCCACGCCTTGCACGCTTTCGCTGTTGCAGACAACACCAACGACGACTCCGGCTTTCCGAGGCCCTGCGCGTTATGGAACTATGATTGAGACGGAGCCGGAGCTGCGGAGGGAGGTGCGTGTGCGCACACGTTCATCACACTTCCACCAAAGCTCCCAGCGTGCTGGCCGATGGCGCATGCGGCTGTTTGCCGGCCTCTCGCATATGGCACCACATGTCCCAGTGAAGACTTAAGTAACATGTATCTTTCTCCCTTGCAATACCCGCCCTGTGCATGCCCCGTGGTTGCATGCCCCGTCACACCGGACGGCCACCTATTTTCTGTCTCCCGTCTTACTTTACTTGGCAATCCGCAGCAACTTCGAAACGCGATGGCGGTGGAAGGTGCCAACGTGGTCATTTGGCTGCTGGCCTCCCTCCTGATCTACCTGGTAGTCACCAAGCAAGCCCTCACGTCGTGGCTTCTATTGCCGCCGCTCCGGGAGGCTTGCAAGGGGGCGTCAAACGTCATTAACTACGCAGTGGAGTTGATGTGGGTGTGGAGGGACCGCTGAGTTCCGCCGCCAGAGCAGATCGCCACGCATTTGGGGCAGCCGTGCATGCTGCGGCCAGCTAATGAGGTCGGGGCCGGATGCACGTATATGGCCCACTTTTCGGCGCCCGGAAACATATTTTGTGATGTTGCCGGAGGTGTTGGATAGTGTGTAGATAGCGGCGGGTGGGATGATGAGAGCAAACAGCCGCTCAGTAGGACCCTCCTGGAGCCGTTGGGTTGTGGCGCAAGAGCGTGGGCTTCAGTAGCTGTTCTGCAATAGCCGAAGCCGATGAACTGTTGGGTCTGCGGGCTTTTGGACAAACAAGATTCTTGACGTCTTTACCTACTTTATCCTTGGTGGCGCAAAAGGGTGGTCTTGGCGGGGCAATCGTTTTGATTACCCCTGAAGAGGAGCAGGCAAACACGGATGTTTCCACGTCTGTGTCCATCACGTGCGTTCTGCACTCACGCGCGTCATCGTTAGGTTGCGGTCAGTTGGGTTGGGAAGGTTGCGGGTTGGCATGTATTGATTCTGCCATTTGGAGTGATTGATGAACTGGTTTAAATGCACCCTTATGCTTATATTGTAAAATCCTCATGGCAAGCCACAGCGCAACGTTTTTTGTCTGAGACCCGGCCTTCATTATTTTCGACAAGGTTAAACCGGACACCCGAGATCCAACGGCAATTGTTCTGTCGGTTGTAGCGGTTTGGGAGTTGCTTTCGGATAGAGAGTTGGAGACTGGGGTCTCATAGCAGTAGTCGCTTCCAGCAATGGAACGCATCTTTACGCACTACGTCCTATCGGCGAGGCCATGGAGAGGTAAAGTTAAGTGGGACCCCAGGCTTGGCCAGCTTGGCCCAGCACAGCGGCTGAGCAGCAGCATAGAGATACCGGAAACACAAAAAAAGATGACCGATAGCTTATGTTGTAGTTGGTACAAGCTATGGAATTGTACACTTCGTGATCTGTATTGAAATATATAAATGCCCGCCCTTAGAAACGTCGACAAAACGCATCGCATCACCGTCCTATTCGGAGCAAAGTTGTCATGGTAGCATTGCTGAGTTTTCAAGCCGTGTCATAATTGACCGATGAAGATAACCATCCAGCTCGTTGCTCCTCTTTGACCAAAGCAGTAATCTTGCTCCTTCCAAGCGATTAGCCTTATACCCTCTTTAATATATTTTAGAGTTGAGCAACAAATTGTCCTAGTAAACAATTATCATTGGCGAGGATGGCCGATGCGCTACGCAGTCAGCTGGAGGCAGGGCCACGAGACTCTCTCCTCGACGTCATCCTGAACAAAGTCGCAAAAGCTGGAAAGGTCGGCAATCTTTTGCTCTCCACAGGCACGGTCCAGAGAACTCATCCTACCCGTGTACTCCCTGATGCAGAATGTCCTCATCACACGGATAGTATACGTGGCACGTATGGTGCAAAGACACAATAGCATGGAAAGCGTCAGGCGTGAGTCACTGGGCGGAAAATAACAAAGCCTAGCGGGTTGCTACCGGGGGTCAACCGTACACATACCACCAAAACCGACCTTTCACAGCTCTTCCCCTTCCCCCAGCGTTCTCCCCGGCCCCGGTTTCACAGCCTTCCCATTCCTTCTGCAATGCAGTGCAGCTATCGCGCGTTATAGACAAACACGGGCAGGACGGTGAGATCACAGGCTTCTTACTGGTGTACCCTCTCTGCTATATCCACGTTATTGAGGTAAGCCCCCAGATCTTGGCATGGGGTTTGCCCAAAGCAAGTGCTGACATGACCTGTGGACTAATTTTGATGATCTTTCGGCGCTGCGGGGTTTGTAGCAATGGATAGGCACAATGGAACGTTTCCTAACTTCCATGTGCCTGTTGTCTCGCACACCATTGCAGGGGAAAACTCCGCAGCTTATGGGAGTGCTTCGAGACGTGCTGACCCAGGGTTCAGAATTGCGATTATCAGAAGCAAGGGTAAGCGCCTTGTCCAGGACTGGCTGTCGTGCACTTCACCCGTGATACCCTTGCAGGGCGCCATACCAGTTGGCCTGCCGCCTTGCCTTGCTGGACATGGGACTGTGGTGTACATTTATTTTGCTGCGCAATCAGTTTGACACACATGACGTCAGGTCCCTTGTCTGGAAGTCCATTGGGTCAGGCGGCCTGACTATTGTCGTGGCCTGCCTGTCGCCCCATCAGGTCATTTCCAGCTGTGAGGATGTGCCTGCGCGCTACTTCAACGCCTGGTACGCCGCGTTCGTGCCTTCCGCCAGCTCTGTGGAGGTGATGGACCCGCTGGACACATTCGGGTGCGTGTAGGTGGAAGGATGACAGGGAGGCAGGCAGTCTGTGTATGAAGAAGACTCAGGACTGGGGATTGGATAGCTAGGTGCGGGAAGGCGTGCTTGGTATCAAACGAGCTCAAAACGGGCCCCCATACCAGTAGCAGTAAGGGCTGAGTGCCTGGTTGGCGAGCGGTTGTGCCTGTGGGCGGGTGATGGGTGCAGTGGAGCCCCAGGCTTCCGGCAGCCCTACATCGAAGCTGGAGCTCGATGTTTGTTCTTAGGGTTGCATTCAGGCTGCATGTGTCTATGGAAAAGGCTGGCAGAAGAGATTGCGCGGATGTATCGGTGGGCTGTAGGGTCACGGGGAGGAATAGGGGCAGGGAGGAAGGTGATGGGATGTATCGGATTGGAACAGGCGTAGGCCCAGGGCCTACCATCCCCGGGTGGCCAGAGGAGGCCCTGGACTCGCGCCTCTTTCAAAGCAGATAGGGCCGGGTCTGAAGCCCAGGCTGGGGTATAAGATTGAGCGGTTACGGAGGGTTACTGGATAGGTGTTCGAACAACAGAGCTAAAGAATTTCGAATTGCCATGGGAGATGTGACGGATGGCAAGGGGCCGTGCAAACTTGACACGGCAGGTTGCTCCAGGATTGCACCAGGCTAGTATTGCAGGGTGTTTAACCGGCTCTATGCCTTGACCCTGCATGCAGGGCCGTCAAGTCCGCTTCAAATATTAATGCATTCCTTCGGAAAGCTGGCCCGGAGCTTGCTTCGGCGCAAGATGTGAGTCACATTCGCGCATGACCAGTTGTGCTAGGCTCGGTCAATACATTGCGACAACCGTGTCCAATCGAGGGTAGTTCTTAGGGGACCTAGGCAGATTCGCTCCTACTGCTGTACCGATCCATGGTGGCGCACGCTGACCCGTTGAGTAACCCTAGAATTGGCTTTGATACTTCAGACATCCCCCCACGTCCCTTGAGCCACCGGAGTCTTGTATGGCACACAAGTACTTAACGCTAGGTTTTCCGTGCCATGTTCAACGGTGATATCAGCCCGAGACACGGCGCAAGCTGAACTCCGTGGAATCGTCCTTGGATGACGTGCCGGCGCAAGAAGTCGTGCTGTCCCTCACACCCACCGAGGTCAGTAATGCAACTTGATAGCACGTAAGGGGCCACCGCATAGCTTACACGAACGTGGACGTATGCCTAGTATGTATGTTGTTACAGGGTGGTTAACTTCGCCAGCGGCCCCCTTTCCCGGGGCAGTCCTTGCTCTCCCCTGCTAGAGGGGCACCCTAATCCGTCACCCCATCCGACTTCAGAATGTATTCGTTGGGTTCGGCAACTCACCACCAGCATCCAACCAAATCTAGCGGATCAACGGCGCATCAACTTAGTTCCTGGTCAGCTCGCAAGTATGTTGCACCCTTTCCTAAGTGACTCTCAGCCGGTACCCCGGGACGGCGTATATCCTCGAGGATAACCCACATGCGGACACCTGGCTGCAAGCCGCATGCTGTGTTTGCTTGACACACGACAGCTGCAGCTTGTGACGGGTGGTAGCTACCCACTTTGCAAGGGGCTCCCCTTGTACAGCTAGGAAAGTTCACTGCCTAGCGGTCGGTTACATATGCTTTTATTCCAGATGCCTAGCGCAATTGCAACCCATAGAAGACATCATTCCTGCTTTTTCTTACGTGCCCGTCCCTTCTTCTCCCGGTCCTCAGGACGCACCCACCGTAGCTGAATACCTGGATATCTTTGACGCGCCAGTCAACGTAGACCTGGAGAGCGAGCAAGTGTGGCCTATGCCGGCGCCGCTCAAGTACTGAGAGCAACCGACCGGGGTTGGGCAGTTCGGGGTCCAGACGAGAGGCTGCCCACCCTCCCGGGTGTCCCGGTCAGGGCCAATTGTGTGCAGCATGTGCAGGGCCCGTGGACTGATTAGGACTAGATTATGGGGTTGCGTGTCAGGCCTCATTCAAGCTGCGTTATGCAGGTTAGGCTTGAGGATCCGAGTGCTGCTCCTTCCTCGGTTCGTCGAACCTAATCTATCATAGGACGTGGTGTGAGCACAGTTGACGTTCCACCTGAGATATGCCATGGGACATCGCATTTGAATAAGCAGTGCTTACATGGCTGCCTGCGCAATTACGATGCAGGCAACGGCTTTATGGAAGGCCACCTCCAGAGACCAACAACGTACTGCATTGTACCGACAGTGATACCATGCTCCGTGCGCTTATTTCCGCTAGGGCTTGCGTAGCTACAACGTCAACGGGCATGGAAGTCGAAGCCCCGCTCAGACTTTCCGTGCAGACATACCCTTGCCCTCCCTGTTGGCCACTCTTCGCGAAACAAGCAAAGCCTACAGAAGGATCATCGAGCTCTGCCACCTTTGCCAGTGCACAACCGACTTGATTCTGCACTACACGTAGGCTTCGCAGGCAGCTGCGGCGCCTAGTCCCAGCTCCTTGCGCGCTGCCGTCAGCACCTGGCGGCTGCACAGCCGAGACGCCACCGCATCTGCACCATGACTCCGCAGCATTGACACGAGCGCCGCAGCTAGCGCCTCTACTAGTGCAGGCCGCCCCTCCAGCACCATCTCCACCATCACCAGCAGTTCGGCGGAGGCCCCACGCACCTGCGCGAGGGACGCAGCCGTGATTGGAGGGAGAGCTGCGGCGCCTGCATACATCACCATTAGGTGATAACCCGGTGACTTATTTTATTTTCGAGTGCAGCTGGTCACGCGGTTGACGCATGAAAGCATCTTACCTGTGCTGTACTTCGCACTACGCCAGCAAGTCTGCTAACAACGAGCCGGCCAACTAACCTGGGAGTACGACAATAGGGCTGCAGGCAGGCCGCCGACCACAGTGCCTCTGGGCAGCAGCGGCACAGGGCCCTTGCTACCGGCTTGCAGCTGCTGCTGCTGCGATGCCCGTGTCCGAAGCGCAAAGATTAGTTCCTCCTGCGACGCATCCCCTGGAAAAAAATGCATCAACTTAGAACTTACGGTGCTGCAGCAAAAGCTGGGTGCAGCTATCACGAACATGCGCGCTTGGAGGATAGGGGAGATGGCAGCAAGCGTGATTGTGTCCCCAATCAACGAGAGGACCCCGTGTGGCCAAGGCTGGGGTTCCTTAGTCACGACTCTGCCGCTGGAGATGCGTTTCTGGCTGGGGTTCCTAAGTCGCGACTGTCCCGCTGGAGATGCGGAAGTGCTTTGGTACACCCTATTCGCCCAAGCCATCACTGCTGACGCCACAAATCACGCACGCCAGTGACAGCGCGCGGTACCCCTTCCCCCAAGGCCATCGTACCTGCTCCTCGGAATTGCTCTGCCGGCATGGTTCCTAAGAATATTGCGTGGCGATACGACAGCTGCCCTAACACCGACCGCGCCCATGCTGGCGCTCGCGCCCGCGCCACTTCGTAATGACAGCACACCAGCAGCACGTCTTCATGAACGCCGGGACCGGCGGAAGCAGACGGATTCTCGGGCGGCGATGAGCGCAGCACGTACACGGTGCACACCTTATCCGACGGCAGCGCTTCCCCGGCAGCGCAACAAGCAGCAAAGCTGTTGCCCGCGAGGCTTACTCCTGGAGTCAACACCGAGCCTAGCAACTGCAAGCAACGTACATGCGATCAAGACAACACAACTGAATATCGTCTACGGCACTGCTGCAGACACTAGGGTGGTCGGACTGCTAAGCAATTGAGCGATCAGGGGGCCTGGTGGACTGATCATGACCGGTAAAAAGCCTAGAGTGCACGTGTGGACGTGTCTTATGGGAAGTACGTGGTATGGAGTAGCCGCCCTGGAGCCTGCACGCAGTACCGGTGCAGTGTCGTTCCCAGCGGCAACACGGCACCCTGCGGGTTGTGAAACCCAAACGCGCAGCTTGGCAGCTCACCTGCTTTCCGGGCAGGGTGCGCAAGAGCGCACATGACGTTGGACAGGTCGCTACCAGCTGCGAGAATGGTGACCCAAGTAAGGGAACAGCAGGATTTCGGGGCGCAGGCGCCAAGGCGCTCAGGCGTGGGATACATGTCGATATTGGGAGGAGTCTGCCGACCTGGGCCTCAAGGATCACCTACCAGGACTCCGCATCTAATGCCGTTTGGATATAGTTCCTTCAACAGCTTCTTGTTCCACTGCGAGGATTCCCCCACAGGTTGGTGAAACCGTTAGTCGTTCCGGCATTGCGCCGCTGCACTTTCTATGACAGCTTACCACGCAAACGGCTGGACGTAAATACCTAGCTGCGGTAGACGTTGCAGATTCCTCCTCTTCTTGCAACACCGCCCGGCTTGGCGTAAACGCTGCGGCGCGCAGAGGCCTGGCTTCATAACTCTGCCGCTTCCGTTCATGTTGCTACTACTTACCATCGGCTTGCTCAAAGATATCCATCAATCGTTACAAAAAATCAACCGCTTTGGTGCGGACGTAATCTCGTCGCCGGGTCAGTAACAAGTGTTGATGAGGACGTGATCGTTACGAACCACTATGCATATTTCGGAGGAGTTACTGGTGTACTATGTAGCTTGTATGCTAGATCGTAGGATTAACCGTCGCCGTCCGCTTGTCGTCCTGCGTACGCTTCATAAGGCGATGGACGTGATACTTATTGCTCAGTACATATTTTCCCTGTTTCTAACATATTAAACAAATGAGTGAAGGGAGACCCATGGGGCATCCATGTTGCGCAGGAGTTCGCAAGTTGCCTTGTTTAACAGACCACCACTACAACCAAAGCAAAACGGTAGGCAAAACGAACTGCACTAAAAATAATTGGTATTACCAAGGAATTGCCAGACCAGTCACATTACTCGGTCGGTATCCGAAAGCTCACCCACTCGCACGTGCCCATACACGCACCAATGTAGGCAAGCCACACTCAAAAATAGAACCCTCGTCGCCTCTCACAAGCGCAACTCCATACATGCAGAACAGGACCATCAAAAGGGCAAATGGAAACCTTAACTAATTACGATCTCTCATGAACTGTCATAGCCAATGACCTCCGCGGCGTGTTCCCGCAGAGTTCCCGCAGAGTTCCTCTGTCAGGAACTCTCTTGCAACTGCAGAGCACTCCACATCTTCAATGGCACATACCAAATATAACCCTTGAACAAAACGTCAAAACGAAACATGAAAGACACTGGGACGCCCACCTTGCATTTCGAGGCTTCCGGCTTGGGTGTTTTCGCCCGAGGGACCAACCGCCCAATGTCCCATGGACGCAGAGAGCTAACCGTCACCTCATAGCCAAACACATGCTTTGATCGCTGATCGCTGCTGTCAAAATGCGTGCACCGTACTACATCTATGCATTCACAGCTTACAGGTCACAACCAGCCCACGGAGGGTCGATCCTGCCCTACAGGGTACATAAATCCTGCTATCGCATAACACTGCACATGATGATTAATCACCGAACACAGCGAGACAAGATCCTTTCAGCGAGGCAGAGTGCAAATCAGGGCGCTGCTACTGCGCTAAGGCTTAACCTCTCTGTAAAAAAAGATGGTCGCAGTGCCTTTAAAACTTCGACAGCATAACCATCTCGCCGTCGCGACGGACGGGCTTCTGCGGGGCGGCACCCGCCTCACCCATGAAGCGCACGAAGCGCGAAAGAATCTCCGGAAGTGTAGCATAATGCGCGTAGCTGATACCACGCTTGCGGCACTCGTCCTCGACTATCTTGGAGATGGCGGGGTAGTGCATGAAGGAGATCGCCGGAAACAAATGGTGCTCGATCTACGGAAAACGGGAATCAAACCAGTTAGACTGGGCATTATCGCGCTGCGAGGCGTCACGGGTAGCAAAATGCCGGAGGGCCAACTTAGCAAGGTTTCAGCAGGACATGCTCCATTAGTGCGCTTTGGCCCCGCCATAAGTGAAGCGGCTTTCAGCATGCCCATGTTTAGTCTGAAGGTGCCATCAGGGCGACTGGCAGTGCTCTACACAATCCCCAAGGCCTTTCACAAAGATCACCATCGACCATAAGCTCTCAATGCAATATGTGGGCAACTAACACGGCCGCGAACCCAGACCCCAACCCTACCTGCAGGTTCAGCCCACCGGTGAAAAAGTTGCCGACGACGCCGCCCCAGTTGGCCGATGTCAGCACCTGCTGCACGCCCCAGTCACGTTCCAAGGTCGGCTGGTCCAGGTTCTCACGGGTGGGACCCGGGTCCAGCGATTTGGTCTCAGGGACATTGTGCGACACCGCGAACGTGGTCGCCAGCATAATGCTCTGCAGGGTTTTATCAAAAGGTTGGTTAGCTGTTTACGGTGTACCCAACACTTCCGGCAACATGTAGCATACTTTACATACAGCAATACCATTCATTACAAACTTTTAGCGTCTCTAAACGCATTTAGGGCCATCAGGGCTCTCCCTAGGGGTTTTACGGTCATGTCCAGGTGAGATTTCTCTATCGCAGTTCAGTTCCGTTCCACCGCACCCACCTGTGTGAACAAGTATCCCGCCGCGCCTGCCAGCATGGCACCGGGTCCATGCAGGATGGCCGGCAGCCCGTACAGCAGTACGTAGTGCGCCAGCTTGCCCGCGACCACAGTCTGGCGCTCAAATTCCGAGGCACCATACATGGTTGCGCCCACAGTGCGGTTATCCAGCAGGGCCTTCCAGTCGCCCACCTGAAACACGAGCTGCAGGAAGGGGAAGAGCGCCCACTGCGCCAACCACCACAAAGAAGACAGACGGGAAAAAAGGTTTGGTCCCAGGATAAGTGCACGCAAGTCAGGATTGAATTGTCAGTAATTGCTTTACTCGTGTTTAGGCGCGTTAATGGAGCGCCCTTTCTGCACAAATCTCTGTATCATGCCAGCCGGAAGAAGTCCATTCCAGTCCTTGAGACGCTAAAGACAATAAATGATCTAGTCCTCTGCTCCCTGACTTTGCTCCTGTCGTACCATGTAGATGTGCTGGTACTGGTGGTACCAGTAGCGTGGCAGGCGGTCGTCGAAGCGCAGGAAGGGAAAGGCCGAGAAGACGTCCTCGTCGAACGCGTCATCGTTGCAGTGGACGTGATGGGACACCTGCATGGTCGAATAAGCAGCATGCAGCAAAAAGATATTGATTAATTACTTCATCGGAAATGCCAAAGCTAAACCTAGCTGTGTTACCTTCTCGAATAAATTCCGGAAGAGTGTGTGCCGGTATGGAAAGGGGGTGCACTGCAAGATCCACGCTGTCTACCTTCAGGACTACACGCAAGCGCACGACCACAAAGTTAGCCATGCCTCTTCCTCTCTCGCTGCAACCCAAATGGTACGTCACAGCTGAAAAGTTAAGTCCACCATAAGACCCCTTAGGCATCACCCGGCCAATCAATCACCTGGTGGTGGTACCGCCACATGAGGCTGGAGCCCCCCGACAGATCATTAGTGAGGCCCATCAAGTTGTTGACAATGGGGTTGGTGGACATGGCGCCGTGGTTACCGCAGTGCTGGATGGTCAGCCCAATCCAGGCGCCGGCCAAGCCTGCACAAATAGTGGCAGCCCAGATGCCATAACAGCGAGAAAGACTTGCATCCGTGGTGTATCCGTGATTTTGCCGTAAAGCGCATACTGCTTGCATAGACGTGGACAGGAGAAAATCATAAGAGCATTTGACTTTGACAACTGCTCCCCGACTTTATTGAGACGAAAGTATGCGCCACTGGAAACAGACTGTAGCAGCATCCGCACAAAAACCCAGTATGCATTCTCAATGCGACATGAATAGAATTACACATTAGCTCTCACATTAGCTGTCAACACAGACAATAATGCCTGGTAGACAAGGCACGTGCGTTTTTTAAGGTAGGTGGGCTCCCTGATCACACCCCTTTTTCTCTCACCCAGAAGTGCGCCAGTCAGCGGATTGGCGTCATATGTGTACAACGCGTAGGTCGCCGCTGCGTACGACAACACGGCGAATGCAGCGCCCTCGCTGCCCGAGCGGTGAGCACCCTTGATATCTGTGCCCTTAAACACCTCCTTGCGGACACGCTCCCTGGAATCCCAAACGTGCAGGCACACGTGCAAAGGCAAAAGTTACTCGTGGTATAGCGCTTCTCGCAATAAGCGAACCACAGCTGGTGATCACACAGGCGCCTGTGTGCCTTTCTCTTTATTGTAGCGCCAACGGAGTTCCTTTAGGCGCCCCGGCTGAAACCCACATCGCTGTTTGGGACACTGAAGCGCTGCATGCGCCACCTTGCCAATTGCCCGCTGCAAATCCCACACAGGCCCAGTTCGCTGGCCGCAGTGCTGCGCACTCCACCCTTGTAGAAACAGCGGACGGGAAGCCCACACACCTGATTGCGTTGTACAGCTCGCTGTCGTTGGGGCGGGGAGCCTGCGGCACTGCCTCCACCGGGAAGCCCTCCAATACCGGAAGGCGCTTGAGATGTGCCACGGCCACCTGCGGAACCAGACAGTCTGATCCATCAGCCTTAGCCATGGAATCCATCACCTTCCGGCCGGTCACATGAGGACACATAAGATTGCAAAAGCAAGGGTGCCGACTACTGCTAGCGTGGCACCTTGTTGCGGATGCTGTCAGAAGCTGTGGCAAACAGGGCACCGTGTGACGCACCTCCGGTCGCAGGTGGTAGGACTCAAACAGTGCAGTAGCGTCACGTCCCACCGCCAGGTTCAGGAGCCAGCGGCCGCCTGGGTGCCGGTCCATGTACGACGTCAGGTCGTATGCGACGCCGCGGTAGATGGTCCACCTGGACGATGACCATGTTGGCAAGGAGCAAGCAGAGTGGCATCGCGGCCCATGTCCCTGAGGTTGGGCTGCTGTGTTCGCCAACACACAAGGGCTACGCATACGCTGCGGTTCATCCGTGCAGATCCAGTGTCTGTGAGGCTATGTTTCGTAGCTTCCAAGCTGACACGTCCCGCTAAACACCGAGTGTTTGGGTGCGCGTGTGCTCTTAAGGGCTTGTCCATCCGCGTGACTTGGACAAAGATGGCCCACTTGCCAGAAGGTGTAAGAGCGAGAACAATGCGAGCAAGTGTTTGCGGCCACTTGATTTGATGTGATTTTGACAAAAAGGTAAACCTAGTTCAGTTATCTGCCCTTATATTTTGTGAACCGTGTGCCATCAACCCACAAATTACCCGGTTAACAACCTGGCTATAACTGCAATTACAGAACTTACTTATATTTTGCCCACTTCTCATCCTCCCAAGGATCGCCGCCACTGGGAATCGACGTCGTGGGAGGCGCATCAACGACGGGCGATGTCGCAACAGAAGGCTCAGCGACCACCTTGGTTACAAGCCGGCTCCCACGCCGAAGAAGGTTACTTGAAAAAGACTTCGAGGCGCGGCAAGAAATCAGTACAGCGCTCGGCTTCGCCTGCTTTGCAGGGATATTAGTAGACGCAACCACACACCGAAGTTATCGCTGATTGGGCATACAGCTGTATCACTGCGCTATGCAACAATAGTTTATATTTTTAATAGTGGCTCTTTCGTTTTCCTTCGCGCAACGCGTGTTGTTGTGGCCAGAAGAAGCCCAGCCGCGTAGCGACGGCGAGCGCAAAGACAAGTTCATATCAAATCCATCCGCACCTTGCTCGAGAAGGAACAGGCAGTTCTGCTGCTAGCGACTTGCATGGTGAATTGTTGTGCTCAACGATCAACAATCGCCTCTCACCGAACTCTGTCAATCAAAGCAAGACGTCCGCTTACGGCTTGCACGATAATCCCAAATCACCTAATAGTATCCCTCTATTGCACACATGTTTTGGTATCACACTATCTTCAACGACTGGCCATCAAAAAAGTTGTTTGGTACGGCGGGATCCAAAGTGGCTGTCCTCCTTGCCGCCAGTGCTTGGATATTTTGTAACCACAGCGCGCCACAGGCCGACAGCATACCACTTCTGGCACATCAATTGGGTGTATGGCTTTTGTGACAGTTTATGGCCTGACAAGGAATTGATGCGAAGTACTGTGGCATGAAGGAATCATGCCATGGTTTTTCATTATGACTAATATTGTGCATGTAGATAATATACTGGGTTGACACGGCAGTGCGGAACACAGCGACAGATGGCGGAAACAGCTGGTCTGCGTGCGTGGCTACAAGTGAGATAGCATGGCAAATTGTTTCCCAAATAGTAATGGTTATGGTCACAGGAATCGTCACCAATCCAAACGGAACTTCCCAACTGCCCCACTACGTGTGCACCTTCACCTACTTCCGACCCACCCCTCAACACTGCGACAACCTGTCCGCGTATCGCTGAAGTATCTTCGCATCGAGAAATACTTCGAATCCCTCAGCGCTGCTGGCCACGATGCCCAATCACTTGCCCAACTGAGTGATGCAGACCTAGCGGGGTTGGGCCTGCCCCTCGGTGAGCGCTGGAAGAAAACATGTACAACCTTATATATTATTGGTAACTAACACAAGTGAGCATACTTGGGGCCTTTGGGCAGGCCCGCGGAAGAAAATCCTACTCAATGCGGGCGTCATCCTCCAAAGCTGTCATAGCGCCCCCGAGAGCGCCGCCCGTGGCTGTGGGGCCGGGGCTCATCCTGTACAGTGCGGCAGGTCCGTAGCGCCTGGCTGCGAACTGCCGGCGTCTGCACTTTGCAAGCACTCCCCAACAGCAGCTGCGGAAATGACAACGATACCACCAGCGCATACAGCAAGCTCTGGAAATGAAAGCGCAGCCCATTCGCTGTCCTTGCAGCCGAATCAAATGCATCATCGGATTGCAACAGCATCCTTACCTTGGACAGGTACGTACGGCGCTCTGACTACATGGCTGTTTGCTCGTTCGAGCAAAGAAGTTGCGTTCGTCCTGTCACTAGAACGTTGTTGCTTCCATGCCTTGTCGCGCTCCACAGGCCCCTCCGCAATTCAACACCCCGCAGGTCCCGAGGGCCTCACTCCGCCGCACTCCTCCCAACAGCAGTATCCTCAGCCTCACCGTCAGCCACCTCCCGACGGCAACCTAGGCGTCAGCCTGTTCCAGGACCCAGGCCCCAAGCTGCCCATGCCGGCGGCTATGGCCGCCACAGCAAGAGTCTTGCAGTCCCGGCAGCTGCAGGCGATCCAGCGTCACGCACCACCACAGCACCCGCCGCAGGTTAAGACGGTTGCGCTCCCAAGCGCACAGTCGATGTCCAAAACGTCGGTCCCGGGTGTCGGCCCACAGGCACATCTCCAAACCGCCATACCGTCATCGGACCAAACCCCGAGCGCTGGCGCTGAGATCCATCAGCAGCCTGAACAGCAGCGACAGCAGCGGCATGCGCACCACTGCGCCACAGAGATCTCAGGCCCACGGGTCTGTTCCGCAACGAATGCAGACAACGGCTCTCAGGGGCTGCAGCACAAGCTAGGGCGTCTCATGTTGCCGCAGCGACAACAGCAAGAAGGATCGCCGCCCCAGCAGAAGCGGCAGCGGCAAATGGAGTCCGCTGCTGTCCGTTGCACTTCAACCTCACAGCCTGCAGCCTCTCCTCCGCTGTGCCCCGTGTTGCATGGAGGTGTGTCGCTGCCCGTTGCGGCTGCGGTGCCTAGTGCTACTAAGTCGTCCGGGCGCACGTCCGCGGACCCTATCGCTGGATCCGCCCCTCGAAGTGCTAAGGGATCCGAGGCAGCAGAGCGCTGGGCGCTAGCGCAACTATATCTCCCCATGGAACCCCATTGTTCCGGACGGCAAGGCGGTGGTGCTGCAAAGTCACTCCAGGGTGTGGGTACGTACCCAGGTAGCGGTGTGGAGGACTGCACCGCACCGACGGCGAGCAGCGAGGGCGCGCGGGCTGGTGTGGCCGTGACGCTGTTCGCCGCACAGCGCGGTGTCCTCAAACGGTGCCGCGCGTGGGGCGGGGAGCTCGGCGCGGCCGCCGTTAATGGCAGCCAGCCCTGCCAAACAACCGAACCCTCGGCCCGTGGAGCGCAGTGCCGGCAACCAAGTCAGCTTCACGAGCGGTGGAAAAGTGCATGCTGGGCGGACGGGCAAACGCTGTACACTGCGGCTGCTTCTGCACTGCCCGTGGACTGTAGCTTCCGATCTCTGAGGAACACCGCCGTAGCTACCACCGCTGCACACGCGACCGGCACCGTCGCCGTGGGCGGCGGCGCTGGTGCAGCGCATCAGTCCCACGGAGTGGCAGAACCTGACGCCGCTGCGGGGCTGGTGGCGGCTGCGGTTGTGACATCAGGCCAGGGTGGGGGAGCGGAGGTTATAGTTGGGGCTGCCTTGCACCGCACGCTAGCAGCCATACCTGCTGGTGATAGTGATGGAAGGGATCAGCGCCGGCGCAGCAACGGCCAGCATTGCCCGGACGAGCTCCCAGCAACGCAACGCTATCCTGGAGGTGGCGGAGACACGAGTGGCGATAATGCAACGGGCGCTGCGTCGTTGCTGGATGACCCGCGCAACTATGAGACGCCGGAGCTACTGGCCCAGCTTTTGTACGATAATGCGTCCCGCACGGCGGAGCGCGGCGGCACAACGGCAATTGGAGCTGCTGGGCAGGATGCACAGCATCCCGCATCCGGAGCAGCACCACGCAGCCAGCCGGGAGCAACGGAGCGGAACACGGGGCCCGCAAACATGGGCGCTTGGGGATCGGTTGCGGGAGCAGCTGCTGGCATTGCTAACGGCGTAGGTGCTGGTGACGTTGCTGCGGGTGGGGATGATGGGAATGGTAGCGGCAGTGTGCGGGTGCCTCGCGAGCAGCGACTGGCTCGCCTGCGGGCCCTACGGGAGGAGGTGGCTGCAACGGAGCAGCTGCTGAAGACCCTACGGCGCATGGTGGCTGAAGAGGAGGCGGCGCTGGAGGCCTCAGCTCCGACGGTTATGGCTGCCGCAGGCGGCGGTGGAAACCGAGCTGGGTCTTTACCACCGCAGGCTGTAGTGGCACGTCAGGCACAGGCAGCCGAAGCCAGCATCCACCCGCACACACACGGCTGGGAGCAGGGGCCACAGATGCGCGCGGCGGGGGAACGGAACCGCGGGTCTGCGCAGCGGCCACTAGGGGCAGACCCCTCTTCAGTGGCCGGTAGGGGTTGTGGTCCTTACCGGGGGCGGTCTCCCGAGTTGGAGCATCTGCCCACTCAGCAGTGGGACTCGGGCTTGATGCTGACGGAGCGCCTAGATATGCTGGCATGAGTGAGAAAGGCAACGGCTGCTTGGAGGTCGAACGACGATAATGCGCAAGCTCTCAGCCAATTGCCAGTGTAGCCTCTCACATTGAGACGCACACGTGCATGTTCGAAACATCGAGCAGGAAGTCGGCAGTGGTGTCTGCCCCGACCAACAAACTCGCGAAACTATGGATGAACACAGCCCTACGCCTGAACACCAACTACCAACTGATGTACAACGAATACATGAAGCCGGCGCCTACACAAAACTTTTCGCACCGACAATCCTTTCGGATCTGCCGCAACAGGGTGTAATGATTCCTCCAACAAGGTGTAGCACATACATACATACGTACATGCATGCATACATACGTACATACATACATGCACATCTACCCCTGGCCATTCCAGGTGAATTGTGGCACGTCCAGGATCCGAAACTGGTGCCAAACCACGCCCTGTATGAGCTACCAGTGCCCTTAAAGCCCCGCAGGGCTCACCAGGTAGGAGTTTGCAGGCACAAGAACACACACATACACCTCTTCGCAGTAACTACTGTGCTAGCTAAGCCTGCGGACTCACAACCCGTCCGAGAGTCCCAACTGTAAGTGCCTCTCCTGCCCATCTTGCCCATAATCCAAACATCCAACAACACAGCAATAATTGGTTTTCCTGTCCTAAGCCCCCGTCGATATCGCTGCTTCACCCTTCCAACCTAACGCAGAGCCATCCCGACAAAAACTAAGCCCAGCAGCCAAAGCGCACACCCCAATCACCTTCGAATGATGCCGCGGGTCCTGCAAGATAGTCCCCATCCATCCAAACCACACCCAACTGCGCACAACCCATGCAACCGGGTACACTATTCCACCGCGATGTCTAGCTCGGGTATCCGTGTCGCATGCCACGGCGCCTCCAGCCCCTCCAGAGCAGCCAGGAGCGACTGGGCTCGTGGCCCGCAGTCCGCTGCCACACCCGCAGTCACAGGCCACTGCGACTGCTGTGATGGCATGGCGCCGCGTCCTGCAAGTCTACCTGTGCCGGCGCGGTGCAGAGGCGGCAGCAGCGTCCGCAGCTGTGGAAACTTGGGTCCTGGAGCCATCGAAGCACCCGGAATACTTGCCGTACAGCTTGGCGGCGGCCGGCCAGCTCCTTTGGCGGTAGTGAGTGACGGTGGCATGTTGTCTGATGTGTCGTACAGGAGTAGCCAGACACAGTCCGGGTCAAGGGCGGCCACTGCGAGAAGGGTGCCCTGCGCCGCCTCATGGAGAGGTGGCGGATGACTGGAGCCCAGGAAGGGGAGCGAGGCCTGCAGCGCCACACACATGCAAGTGTACATTAGTTTGGCAAAGTGGGAAAGAGGGGTTACGGAGGATGCCCCAAGCTCAAACCCATAAGAGGCCGGGATGAAGATTAAGGAGTAAGGGAAGCTTGGCCATACATATCCTCATGACTCCTACCCTCACCCCCACCAGGGCCCCATCCACAGGAGGCAGGTAACCCAGCACCTGTCATGACCACCTGTCATAACTCTGTTCCATTCCCCGGGGCTTCAGCGCGACGCACCTGTGCAATGCTCCAGGTTAAAGTGCGCACCGCCACCCCGGCATCCCGACAGCGACACACCGCCTCCAGGCAGCGCAACGTGGCCACTCGCACCCGGGTAACTGCGGCAGGAGCCAGCGCTGCCGTCACGTCCTCCCCGCCGCTGATGGTAATGGGTGAACACGCCGTGCCGAAACCGCCGATTTCCAGGCGCTGCCGCGGCACGCTGCGCGCCGCGTCCGTGCCCAGACTGAGCAGTCCCGGCGTGTGGGCCGAACCATGGGTCAGTAAGCGCTGCAGGACGGGCCAGGCCTCCTGCTGGAAGCGCCGCGCCAGGAACGCGCCTCCTACAGCGTCGGCGTTGTCAAGAGGGGTGTTAAGCATAAGTAATTAGCTGCGAAAGAACACGAGGAACAGCAGCGTAAATGAGAACACACCAGCATGATCAAGGAAGCAGATGAATGCTGTAAACCTCCAGCGTGCCAGGGAACGAAACTTGGCATGTTGAGGGTCACAGAGGAGTGGAGGGTTGGAAGGGCAGTTGCCCGAATGCACTTCAAGAGGTTCAGCGGGCCGAACTGCACACAACGCCAGGGTATTAGGTGCCCAACAGCCGCTCACCAGCCACCGCTACCAGCTCCGCCAAGGCCGCCACGCCCCGCTCCACCATGGGCGTCCTGCTGTCCCGCAGCGCCGCCATCAGCGGGCTCCACGCCGTTGCCACTGCAGGGAGGACCTTGGGCGTCTCCGGGCGCACTGGCCGCATGCGCGCCTCCGCGCCGCCATACTCCTCCAACACGGCTGCCTCCCCCTCCACGGCCGGTGTGGCTACCGCCAGCGCTGCCAGCGCGCCCCGCAGCACGTCCAACGCCATCACTGCGGCGCGCAAGTCCGATGACATCATCAGGGGCGTCGCAGCGTCGGCAGCGGCCCCCGCTACCACAGCCGCCGCGTGCAGCCTCCGGAAGCGCAACTCGCTGTCTTCTAGCTGCCGCGCAGTCAGTGTCAGCAGCCGCTGCCGCCCCTCGCCTGCCGCATCTTCGCCGCCACCGCCAGTGGCGGCATTATGTTCCATGAAAAACTGTCGCACGTCCTCATGCCGGCTACTTGCCGCCTCCGGCGCAACATCTGGACCACTGGCAGGTCCCCCGGCCATCGATTCCGCTGCGGCTTCCTCCACCAGGTCCTTGCGGCGTGCCTCCGCCGCCAGGCGGTTCAGCTCCGCCACCTCCCTTCGGGACACCTCCCCGGCGTCTGTCGCCTCGCCCGCGGCCCCAGCTGCCAGCTCCCTCAGCACCGCCAGGTAGGAGTGCACGTAGCTGGGCGCCCAGTGGCGGGACAGCGGAGATAGTCCCTGTGATAACAGTGAGCAGTAGGGACAAGGAAAGCACGGGAGGCGCCGTGTGACAACAGGCACGTGGGTTTCACTGCGGCAGCAGCGCACGACCTGAAATCTCCCTCGGCGACTGCGTGGTACGTCAGTCCCAGATGCTCAGATCCCCTGACGGAGCCCTGCCACGTGGCTTCAAGGTGGTCCATGCGGCAAGGTGGCCGATGGGAAGATGGAACCTTGCCACCAATGAGGGCTTACGGAAACACCGGCCGGCTTTTCCCATCACGTCATGACCCCTGCTACCCTTGCCAGTCCCCCCCCCCTCGCATCCTCGTTCAATATCTCCTCCGACTCCCTCCCCTACCTCGACTCCCTCGCTCCCTTCCGTCGACTCCCTCCCTCCCTCTTCCCAGGTAGGTAGGTCCTAGGCATCACTCGTGCGTACCTGCAATGTGCGCTGCAGTGGCTCCGCCATGAGGGGCAGCAGTTGCGGGGCCACTCCCGCCCTCCGCAGCAGTGCCGCCAACAGGTGGGGTGCTCGCGGGTGTCGCTGCAGGTCCCGCAGCCGGGCGCACAGACTGTCCACCACGTAGTCCGCATTCGCCCCCAGCAGGGCGGTCAGGGAGCCGCCGTAGCCGCAATGCACACAGATCTGGGGTCCCAGCGTACCAAGGTGTTGACGTAATGGGCCAACGACAATCAAGCTAGCCGGGGAACTTGGCAGGAAATGGCAAGCACGCGCAAATAGGCGCCCGGAGGGCAGCCAGGATAGACAGATAGACAGGCAGACAGACCTGCAGACAGACGGCAGTGAGCGCCGACACAGGGAGTCGTCAAAACCTAGGGAGACCCCAACTCAGTGAGACACCTGGGGTCCAGGGAGGGGACCTTGTGGCAGGCGGCAGCCTGCGCGCCTCCTACCCCGCCCCCGGCCCGCTCCTCCATCCCCGCCTCGACCGCGGGGCCCAAACCGCAATTTCCTCCCGCCCCCAGTATCCGACTCACGGACTGCAATGCGGTGTCCGCTGCCGCCGCAACGGGCGGTGAGGGGTCTCCCAGCAGCTCCAACAGCGGCACCAACACAGTCCGTAGCAGCCGGCCCTGAGCCACGAACCGAGGACCCGCAGCCCGTGCCGCTGTGCCAACAACTTCCAGCACCACCCGCAGCAGCATCACATTCTCGCCGAGCGCCTGCGCCGTCAGCGGCCTGCGTGGCATCGTCAGGTCTGGACGTACGACTTCGTCGTACGTTAGCTGCGCAGCGCCGGAACTGGTGGGAGTTCCGGTTGGCCTTCCGCCGGCTTCGTTGTGTGTGGGCAGCTTAGTGATTGCCGGCCGCATGAGATCCTGAAGCATCCCCAGCAGAATGCTTTCGAAGGCCGGGTCAGCGGTGGGGAAGGTTGGCGGTAGCGGTACCTTCCCAACGTGTGCTTCACCGCCACCCACGTCGTCCCGGTGCTGCGCCTGCAGCGGCGCGCCCAGCGGCGGCGCCCACGCATTGGACGCCCCTATAATCACCTCCGCCGTCACCGCCGCTATCGCCGCCGCCTCGGACTGCCAGCTCTCGCCACCAGGGGGCCCCAATGCAGCCGGCGTTGCCGCAGCGATGCAGGCGCCATAACCATCCTCCAGATCATCATTATCAGCTTCCGGCGGCCCTGGGAAAGATGAGCTGTCACGCTGAGCAGCGCCGATGGCAGCGGCGGCGCTGCCCCGCGCCACCGCACGGCGCATCTCTATACAAAGCTCGTCCACAAGACGCCTCAGGACACTGCTCGTAAGTCGCTGTGACGGCACCGCGACAGCTGCCTCCAGGTCCGCCGCACGAGCCAGCCTGCCAAGGCTCCTGACCATCGCCGCCAGCGCAGAGTACGACCGCTGCGAAGCAAGGTATAGCATGCCCAGCGGCATGCGGGGAAGCTCTGCTGCAGCGACGGCCCCACCCGCCAGCGCTGCACCTGCCGCGTCTTTTGCCTCCGCCGTCGCTGCCCCTGCCCCCGTCGCCGCCGTCCCAGTACCTGGCATTCCGGGCGCGGTTTGATTGGGTGCGGCTGCTACCACCGACGGTGCGTATGATCCCGCCTCACCGCGGAGGTGCAGAATAAGGGTAGCGGCGTTGCGATCAAAGGCGAAGCAGCGGAAGAGCCCCACCAGCAGGTCGGTCAGCGCGGCGGGCCGCAGCAGCAGCCACTTTGCAGCCAGGTCGGGGCCCGCAACTAACAAAGCTGTTGTCAGGCAGCGCGCCTGCACCACTGCCTCAGCCTCACCGGCGGTCACTGCGCGCAGCAGGTACGCGGACGTAGCGCTCTCTGCGATCAGGCACTGCAGGCCGGGTAATGCTGGCGGTAGCGGCGACGGGGCACTGGGTGCAGCGGGGATGGCCGACGGCGCGTCGCCGCTGCCGCCGTTTCGGGCTTGCACTACTGGTGACAGTGGCAGCGGAGCGCCCTGGTCGCGCCCGCCGGCGCCCTCGTCAGAACCGCCGTGTAAATCACGCTCGTTCAAGTCTAGAGCGGGCTGTTCCGTTAATACACTATCGGACATAAGGCCCTGCATGAAGCGCTCGAATTCGTCCTCCAGCGCCTTCAGCTCCTCCTTGTGCCGTGGACCGGCAGCAGTGCCGTTGCTGTGGACTCCCCCTTCCATCCCATCCACGGCAGCTGTATTCCCGCCCGACTCGCGACCATCCAAGATAACCCCAGCTGCAGAATCCCTGTTCACGGGCATCGCAGCAAACGTGGCAGCGGGCGCAGCTGTCCCAGCGACGGGTCGGGCTTGGCGCGCAACCCATTCCTGGCACGGCGCAGCCACCTGCTGCCACTCGTCCTGCACCAGCGTGAACAGCAGCCGCAGCAGCACTGGCTGCGAAGGGGCCAGCGCGCGGCCACAGCGGTCCAGCAGCTGCATCAGGGTGGTCGCTAGCTCCGCCCGTACAGCGGGCCGCGGGTGGGAACACAGCGGCGGGAGTGCCCGGGTCAGCAAGGCATTCACGCGGCTGCCTGTGTCCTCGAGCCAGGCCAGGGATCGGTCCACTCGGAGGCGCCGGGGGCGGGGCGGCGCCGCGGCCAGGTCCTTGGACACCGCCGCCGCGGCCGCTGGGACGGGAGGATGAGCAGCGCCGCCGGCACCTGCGGCGCCGGTTTCGCTGGCAGCCGCAGCTGCCGAGGAGGACAGACTGAGCTGTTTGAGCGCGGACAGCGCATCATCAGCACTGCGGACATTCGGCAGGGATCCAGCGGAGACGACGGCGGCAGTGGCGGTGCCGCCGCTGCCGGCGGTCGGCCCCATGATAAACGCCGTACTCTCGTCCGACAGTACGGTGGTGATGGCCGTACGCAGGCATGCCAGTGCTTTCACGGTTGCAGACGCCCCGGGCGCAGCGCTGGGTCCACAGAGGGCGGCAGAGCTGCCTGAAGTGGCGAAATGCATTGCCCGCCAGCCAAGACAAAACAGACAGGCCGACTAAGTGACAGACGCACTGCCTGACGGACTGACATGTATGCATAAAGCATTTACATCATTGACCATGACAACCTTTCTGGTTGGCAGGGCTGCACGTCATGCCGCTCTTTCCAGGCAGATGCCCGTGATGCCCCTACACTCTGCAGGTTAACGTCCGGCAAATGCATAGCCTCCAACTGCTGCAAACTGTCGCGCTACCATAAGTACAATCATGTATAGTCGCGTGTATCACGTGCGCGCACGCGCGTGTGTGTGCGTGTGTGTGGGGGGTTCAACAACATACATGACAAGGCGCGCCAACAGCTGCAACGGGAGAACCCTTTTGGCCCTTCGTGCAACCAATCGTGGGTCCATTGCCACCCTACTCCCTGTAGGGCCTCTGGACTCACCCGCCGTGTACAGGTGTTTTGACAGCCCCGACACGACCCCGGGCAGGAAGAACGCCAGGACATCCGGGTGCGGCAGGGCGGCCAGCAGCTCCCCAAGGCTGGTCAAGGCGGCAGCACACAGCGCCTTACTGCCTGGGGACGGAAACGGCTCGCAAGGGTAAGCCGAACCGCAGACAATTGAAGCAGATACCCGAGATAGACGGGTCTCGCGGGGGAGTGCATGTGGGACAAGGGCAAGGATGCACTGCATCTACGGGTTCAGATGGTAATGACAACGAGGGCGGGGAGTTGGGCCAAGCAGCTGAGAAGTGGGAAGCGGGCTTAGGGCCGCATCAGGCTTGCAACAGTTGGATGCAAGCAGCTGTAGAATTGCTAGTATCGTTGCAGAAGCTGTTACTGCTTTTTGCCTGGGAGCAGGAAGGCACTTGTCGGGCGCCCAGCCGGCGTAGCGGTGCATTGCGAGTGTGGCTCCCGCGGGGGAGCCAAGCCCCACCCCACAACAGGGGCGTTTACACTCAGTTCGCAGACGGCAAGACCCAACACTCCCCCCTCCTCACAGACAAAACCACTACACCCGACCGGAACCATTAGGCGACATGTGCCAGGCACCAGGCGCACCTCGGTGACCAGCCAGGACCTCCCGCTCCGAAACCTCCAGGGAGCTATGCAGCAAGTAGCCAGCCAGGGGTGCCAGCTCCTCGCCACACAACACCGCGCCGCCGTAAGCAACCCCGTCGCCGCCGCAACCCCGTATACCACCAGCTGCTGCACCATCATCGCCACTGGAAGGCGTAGCAGTCGCAGTAGAAGCAGCCTGCGCAGCCGCCAACGCCAGCGGTGCCAACGCCGCCACCAAGCAGCGCTGTAGCGCGATATGGACCTCATCCGACACCTCCTCCCGGCCCAGCTGCAGCAGCGGGGCCAGGTGCTGCAGCGCCGCCACCGACCGCTCAGCCACGAGCCCTGCGCCGCGTGGGACTTCCCTGTCCGCCCTCCCTGGATCGCCACCGGCACGACCGCCGGGAGCTAATGCTGCTGCCGTTGCTGAGGTGCGTTCCAGCAGAGCGAGGAGGGCGCCTGTTGACGGGGTGAGCCGGGGAAGACCCCGGTGGTGGGAGGGGAAGGGGATCGGCATGTGAGCACAGGCAGCGAGGGGAAGCGTGGGCTACAAGTGCGGTTCGTTTCTTCTTCTTCTTCTTCTCCAAGGGAACACAGGAGCAGCACATTGGATAGAAGCTGGCGTGGGCGTGTCCTGCAAACGGCCGTGAGCCCCACTGTGAGCGCCCTTGCGATTCGTCGAGGGGAAGCGGGCGGTGATGCCACCATCGCCACTGGATTTCCGTTCCAAGGACCTTGTACGTCACCCACCCAGCAATGCCTCCACCACTCGGTCGCTGCGGCAGGCTGCGGCTACCAGATCCCCGGTGCGCTCGCCACCAAAGCCGTAGCTGGCGTCGCCGCTCCCGCCGCTGCCGCCGCCGTCAGCACTGCGCGCCGGCCTTGCTGCCGCACGCGATGGTACGACCGCATCGACGAGGATCATGAGAGGGAAAGCCACATAGTCCCAACAGCCATCAACACCGTCAGGGGGCAGCTCTTGCAGGAGGTTACGCAAAGCCACTAGCTGCGGCTGTAGCCGGTCAGCCTGGTCCCGGAGCAGCAGCAGCTGAGTGGTGATGGGGCGAAGCGCTTGGAAGGCGGCCTGGCGGTGCTGCTGGTATTCATAGTGCTGTTGTGTGGTGGATGCGTAGGGGATGGGCCAGGCCCGGGACGGTGCCGTACCGCTAATGGGTATAGATGGCATGGCGTTGGCCCACGCCCCGCAGATGTTACCGTGCAGGGTCCAGGGGAGGTGTATGTGGCGCAGGTGCCACGATGATGCAGTTGTTAAATGGTCTTGAAGTTGTTAAATGGCCCTCCTGCTATTGAGCCGCCCTACTGCCCGTGTATAGGTCCCGGGAAACGGAGGCTAAAGCCGAGACAGCCTCTACGTTAGCGTGATGTCCCACAGATTAAAACCCCGATGGCTACAAGTGAGGTTCCTAGTGCTAGCGGCACGAGGCGGAACGATTCTCCCAGAGCCAAGTCAGCCAAAGCATTAAAGACGAGGCTGCATGCGTTAGCTGCTGGAACTAACACGGATATATCCGAGGAGCCCAGCAAGTATATGAACAATCCGCTCCCACTTTGGTTCAGTCCGTGCGGCACGACAAATGAAGGGGTAAGAACCCAAGTTCCAAGCTTTGAGATCAAGCTTGCATTAGGTGTTGTACAGAGTTTCTTTTGCACAATATCGGAGCCGCGCTTTACAAATGGGTTGGTACTTCCCCACAGAAAGCCTACAAGCAGCGCAGCCAGCGTCCCACGCATGATCGGTCACATCAAAAAGGCACTTCGTAAGGGATTACCCGGATGGATTCTGGCAAATGCACACTTTATTTTACTTGTACGAAACTTCGGAGCTGTTGGCGGGAGCTGTTTTGGGAATGAAGGGCACAGTAAGCTACGATGCCAGATGCTACTGCTTTAAGCGTACTATTTTCTGCAAAATAGAGAATATATGAATGTTTAATTTGCCAGCGAACAAGGTTTTTACCTGGCGCCCTCCAGCAAACGTACCAATGTTTCGTTAGGAGCATATCACTTCTGCTTTGACGAAATGATTCGAGGTACATAATAAAGCGCCATAGGATATGGACAGCGAGGTTGGCCAAGAGGAACCAAAGTGGACCTCGCTGCGGGGCGCGCCGGGGGACTCGATGGACATACTATGGGACAAGTATGCAAGGCTATCCCTCATCGCAAAGGTCAGGCACGCTCGGTTGGCTTCTGGTCCGTTGGCGTTCGCCATGCTGCGCGTGCTTCGGCCCGACACTGTTGACGGCAGCCAGTGGCCGCGGATGCAACCTTTATTCCCAGCTGCGCTGTGTGACTCCTTTCCCCTTTCCAGGCTTACAGGCTGCGCCTCGCACAGCCAAGCAGCCATGTGCCGCCCGCGCCCGCCTGTGGTCCCGTGCCTCTTCCGTTCCCGCTGGACAGCGAGGGTGTTGCGCAGCTTAACGGTCATGAGTCGAACAACAGCGCTCGTAAGCATCCACCGCTGCCGCAACCACAGCAACCAGCCTGCCACGATGCGGCGGCAGCCGCCAACTTGACCCGGATCGCTGATCTGGGTAACCATCAACACCAGGCAGGGGCTCAGCCGCGGCCCTGGCAGTGTCCTCCAGGCGAACCCCTCTGCCTGTCGAGCTTTAGCCCATGGGAGGGGGTTGGCCCATTCCCGCAATCCGAAGGTGACGAGTGGAGTGGCCCTAGAGACCAGCAGGCAGATGCTGGGGCGGCTGATCACACGGTCGCTGGCGCCCTGACAGCACCGGAGGTGAAAGTCGTCGCGTTGGACGTCCAGCACTCAAAATTGGACCCACAACCGCGGCCGCTGCACGTGTCGTCCACACATGTTTTGACACCTGAAGCCGCGGAAGCGCAGCTGCAGGCTGCTGCTGCTGCTGCTCCTGCCGGCGGCGGACCCACGGACGTGTCTCGTGCCGCGAGCTCCACTGATGGTGCCACTTCTCAGCGCAGCGCAGGCCCCTCCGATCGCGACGTAGCCGCAGCTAGGTCAGAAGCTGCTGCTGCGGAGCTCGAGGCCGAGGCTGGGGAGATGCCGGGCCGGGGTGGCGACGGCGATGACGATGTCATATACATGGGAAGTACCCCCGGTGATCCCGCTCTGTACTGCGAGTGGCTGCAACGTGCTCTCGGTGGGGGCCCCAGCCAGCGCCCACCCTCCAGTCGAACGGACCGGCCGACCAGGCAACGCAGCATCTTGCATTTCATTCAGCCATGGCCCTCACAGCAGTCTACCGGCTCCGGAGGGGGTGGGGCGGGGGCGACCCCAGGCGGCAAGGCCCCCGGCAGGCAGAGGCGAGTCGGCCTGTTCCAGTCGCAGCGGCCCACCTCCCAGGTGCTTCAGCCCTGGGCACGGGCGGTGCAACCGTCACCGAGTCAGGAGCAGCACCAAAAAGAACCAAAGCCCGTGGAACAGCAAATAGTTGCGGTAGCAGAAGGTGCGACAGCGGCGGCTGAGCAGGCTCGAGGAGCACAGGTGGACCATGCTGCACCGGCGTCTAGACCGGGACCTGGGCCCGAGGCCGCCGACGACCAACCCGCGGCTTCCGCTGACGAGTCACCTTTTTGCATGGTGCAGGTGCAGTCACCACTTCAGCCGCATCCTCCACCCTGCCAGTCCCTTCCCTCCCGACCCTCTGGTCAGCACCTGGGCAATACAGGGTCCGCGTCTGATGCGCTTGCCGCGGCGCTGCCCCGGCGCGGCTCCGGTAGCCTATTTGCTTTTGCCCGAGCTGGTAGTGGCGGAACCATCACGGCGGCGACCGGCGCGACCATGACCGCGTGTGCATCGAGCCGCCTACCTTCAGCCGCAATGCCTGGGCCACGGAACGCATCGAACGGCTCTCAGAAGCAGCCTCTACCGCCGCTGCCGCTGCCGCTGCTTACAGCAGCCCCTGAAGCCCAGGCGGCGCCGGCCTGCGGGGCAAGCACCGAGGCACCGCTCTCAGACTCACCAGACCCCGGAAGCAGCGGCGAAGACGGCGATGGCGGCTCCCCGGCTGCCTGGCGGCTGTTCCGTGGCCCATCGCGGGTACTGCGCCGCGGCAGGGCTGCCAACCGTGGAGGCGCTGGCGGAGGGTCTCGCCGCACTTCTCGTGTTGTTGGGCCCGACAACGCGCAGCTGCAAAGCACGAGCGCGCCTGTATGGCAGGCAGCGGAGGTTGCGACGAACCAGTTGGTGTTGGGAGATCCGCAACGAAACTTGTCCGGGGCCGAGCAGGATGCGGTGGCAGGCGACCTCATAGTGGAGTCACTGGCGGTGCATGTGTTACCCACCATGCAAGGCGGATCGGAGGCAGTAGCCGCTGGCAGCCTGTCGATGCGCGCCCTCCTGGATGCGACCCTCGCGGACGTCCCGCCGCCTTGCACGGGTATTGCACCTGTGCCTCAGGACGCGGAGGAGCAGCAAACAGAGTTTCATTACGATATCTTCCGGTGTGCGCAGGTGCTCGAAGTCCAACCGCAACCGCTAGGACTTACGAACCTTCTCACGAATCAGGGACACCACCGCAGCAGCGGCGGGCACGACGAGGGCGGCATTGGGGTTTGTGTGCCCGCATCCCACGGCGACTCAGCGGAGGTGCCTGCGACAGGCAGCGAGGTGTACGTAGTGCCCGCCACGCCGATGTCAATACCAGGCAGTGAGGCTGCACCACCGCCATCCGGGCCCAGGTCTGTGGCAGCGGCAGGCAGGGGCAACGCGGGCTTGCACAATGCGGCCGGTAGCAGCAGCGGCGGCGGCCCTGCACATACCTGCGGCAGGGACGGGCTGGGTAGTTCGACGCCATTGGGGCAGCCGCCGCAGGGGGACTGGGCAGCGCTCCGGCAGCAAAGTTGGGCACAGCACGGTACCACAGTCGTCGCCGCGACGCCCCTCCAGCCGAGCCGCTCCGCCTCCCTGACGGCAGTGGCGGCAACACCAACGGAGCTGGCCAGCACACGCCTGGCCGACGCCGCCGTTGGGCAGGAGTACGGCACCGTTACCCCAATTCTTTCACTACACGGCCTAACCGACGTCGCTAAGCCGACAGGTGCTGTCAGCACTACTAATGCTGCCGCCGGCGTCGCTGCCTCTGAAGCTGCGGCTGCTACTCAGCCGTCCGAGCGGGCCGTTCGGCTTCATGTAGCACACGCTGGCCGCTGCGGCTGCGGTACGGGCGGCCACGACGAGCTGGCTCACCCGGGACGGGTCTTGCAGGTGCATGTGGCGCTGGACGCGCTGGCGGACAGGCACTTCCATGGTGTGGACCAGCAGCGGGTCAGCGCCAACTGCGGTACTACTGTAGGCGATGGCGGCCGTGGCTGCTATCTTGCATGTCTGGTTGCTGTGAATGCATTGCCGGGTGCTGGGCCCTTGCCGCTGGGAAGTGATGGAGAGGCGGCATCCTCGGATGCGCAGCAGCGGCCACTGCTGGCGCTGTATACCTGGTGGCTGCCGCCGAACGGGCCGCCAGTGCTACACAGCGAACTGGCCCTCATGCCGGCGTCGGCATTGGTGCGGCGCCCATCTGCTGCAGCTGGCGCAATGCCTTCTGAAGTGGAGGCGGCGGCAGTGGGAGCTTCTGGCTTTTGCGGTGGCGCGCCCTCGACAGGAGTAGGCAGCCTGAGCGGGCCGTGCGGTCGACCGGACGATGTGTGCAGCTCATTTGGCGGCCTCGATATGCGAACGGATCAGGCTCTGCGGTTGCTAGTTACGGCCAACGGCGGCCTTGGTCTAGTGCTTTCCGGCGCTGTGGACGTGCCAGCCTTCCGGACCAGCAACTCACGGGACGGCTCTGCGACCAGTGCCCCTCAGGGCGTGTGTGACCAGACCCGCGAATCGCACAGGGATCATCAGCGCCATCATGACCGTCCTGGCAACATACAGACGGGACCCGGACCTCCGCAACCGTTGTCGCGGTCTTGCCAACGCCAGGGCCCCCATGTCGGTGAGTATGATGCCCCGGTTGGTGGTGTGACTGGCCAAGTCAAGCTGCTCCGGTTCCAGTGCGGCGCCTGGCATCTGGCGCACGTGCTGCACAGCCCTGCGGCCGCTGTTGCGCTGCGCTGTTTGGCATGTACGGCCTGCACCGTACTTCCACCGCAGCCGACGTACGGAAGTGCAGACCCAAAACCGGCTGCGACCCCAGCTCCTGCATCTGCTACTGCTGGCGCCGGTTGTTCACTTGGGGTTTGGCGGCCGCAGTCATGTTGGCAGATCGTAGCGGCGGGGGTTGCGGGGCATGGTTGTGTGTGGCGCCTGGACTCCTCCCTGGATACCGTACTGCAGAGGGAGCCGTTCCCACCGGCACGTTGCGCATCAGCATCGTCGCTGGGAATGGCAAGTGAGGTTTTGGAGTTGGCTGCCCTGCCGCACCAGCCTCGCCTGGTCCTCGGAGCGGCAGCGGATGGCTGCCTAGCACTGTGGGACGTGGGGACGATACGCGCAGTGGAGGTGCGACCGCCGGCTTGGGCTGATGGCGCCAGAAGCCCGAGGCTTGCGGTGTCGGAGGCGCCGGCTCTGCAGCTTGCAGCGGCGGCTCAGATAAAGCTGCTCACCGTCGTCCAACCCCCAGGCTGTGTGCTTCGATGCCTTCATCCGGTAGCAATCCCCGGCCTGGAGCCCCGGATTCAGCAAGCCAGGGAAGGCAATGGCAGAGCCACGTCGGAGGCGGAGGCGAATTCTAATAAAGGCGGCATGTGCGATGATGGACCGGGGGAAGAGTACATGGCTGAGACCAGGCGCGACCAGTCTGAGGACTTAACAGCTCACCTTGACCGCCCAGAAGATGAATTTTCAGCGGTCTCGTTTCTTGCGCGAGCATGCGGGGCGCGAGCCAGAAATAAAGGATTTGGGGCAGCGGACGGGTTGGATGCTGGGCAGTACACGAGCGGTTACGTGACGCCGGTGCTTTTGCGAAAGGACGTGGTGGAGCTGGGTCAGGTCATGGGGTCTCCGGACGTGACGTGCATGAGTGCATGCGCTGGACTTGGGGCGGTGGGTACGCAGCAGGGGAAGGTCCTGGCTTGGGACTGCAATCAGGGCGCACTTCTGGCCGGCTGGCAAATGCCGGAGCCAGTTTTGGCAGTAGCGGTGGGCAGCAGGATGATCTTTGCGGCAGCGGGTGAGAGGGTAATAGTGGGGAGCATTGAAACAGTCTGAGCGAGGATGCCATGGATTTGAGGCGTTGGTACTGGATACGAGTATGGCATTTCGGTTATCGATTACACACTCACATTTATATCATTTACTGCTGATTATTGATGTCCCACAGAGGACGTGACGGTCGCTGAAATGACAACTCTTCAGCTTGGGGGTCGCTTAAACGGATGTTGTCGAAATGTTTGTCCTGGGCGAGCTGTCGCCCGTGCTGTTGGCAGGCTATCAGCTACCGCGGCGCCTGTCTTGGACATGCCTTCTATAACAGATAGGGAACGAGCTAAGCAGGCCCTCTTAGACCTTGTAAAGTTCACAAATCGCGGTCTTGGTGTCCTGACTTTTCAGCGAGGGCTTATCGAGGAGGCTCAGGTATAATCATGAAATGCATCTAGTTATCCTTGGATCCTCAGGCGCTGCGAAGACTTTGTGTCAGCGAAGCAAGTTTAACCGCAGGTGCGGGTAGAAAGCTTCCAAGGCCCAGAGCTAGAGTACTCGAAACTTCCCGGCAAATGGAAGCTGATTTATACAACTGCTTCAGACGTGCTCCCTATCTTAGAAGCAGAATATTGGCTCAGCCCAGGCCCCTTATCGGGCTTCGGCATTCCTCGTCCGTTGGAGGTCGGCAACATCTACCAGCGATTTACCAGTCCCGATGAGGGCGTTGTTGAAAACATTATTAATTTCAAAACCCCGGTGACGTCCCTCACGTTCACCGTGGGTGCAAGGTATGTGGCCACCAGCATAGACACACGTCGGCATAGACACACAAGCAGGCGGGGGACAGGGCTCAACGTTGGGGAGTTGTTATGTGACCTATCCCTGCGTTTGCATAATGGACATGCACAACCCGACGTTGGCAGCCCCACTTTCGGCGGGGACTTGGAAGTTACCGCCGTGCTAGCTTGCCGGTGCGTTTGGACGGTATAAATGAGTTGGCTTTTGGTCAGGAACATCCATTTTTTCCGGCGTGTGGCCTCCTAAAGAAAGTGCGTGCCTGTGCACGATGGTGGCCTCTCCAGCACCGGACAGGCGTGGAAATAGTTCCGGTTGGGGTTTAGTTACTCCCTGCGATGCAACTGCACACATGATAAGTATGCTTGTCACCCCGCTCCACCGCCACGTATGTAACAGATACGATGTCCGCAGCGGCAAGCGCATTGCGCTCGTGTTTGAGAACGCCCGGCTTGGTGAGCTGAAGATCAGTGAGGCGGCGGAAGCGCTAATTGCTCCGGCACTGCTGCCCAGGGGCTCACTGCAACACATGATCCTGCTGGCCCTGAACGAGTTCCAGCTCAAGTTCCAGTTCCGCACTGCCGCCCAGCTGGCCAGCCAGGCCGTCACGCAGCGGGACAACATCGCTGCCGGATACCTGTTGTCGTACCTGGACGAGGACATGCTGATTGGCAGGGCCATCGGACTGGGTGGAACATTTGTATTTGTACGCGAGGTGTAGGGGGTGCCAAACATGGCCCTACTAGTGCATTTCAGTGTTTTATTATTCGGTACTGTTCTTAGAAATTTAACCGGCTAGGGAGGCAAGCACATAGCGATGGGTATGGATAGTTTTCTTGGCTGTGTGCGCTTGGTTGGTGTCGTTCGGGAGTGGAGACTGGAAATTGAGAGCCATGGTGGATATTCGTTCGCGTTCCTTAATCACATGATTGGAGGAATATTAATCACTAACGGTCGTGTTCGATTTTCTCGATGTTGGTTGTACCATGCAGCGCCTCAGGTCGACGCCACCTGGGGCGATCGTGCCTTTGTAACGTTGGTAACGTCACCCTCGCGTGGTTTGAGGGAAGCCAGATAGCCCACCACTTATCATGTAGGTGCTGCGCAGCTTTTGTACCTGCGTGCTTAAAAGGTGGCACGTGGAGGAAATGTTCCAGGCAATGGATAAAGTACATTGTAACGACGGCTGGCTTTGAAGCTATGTAACCCTGGGAGCTCAAAGCTTAAGAAATGGATCCGAACCAAGGAAGGACGCGCTTGGATGCAGGACGGCGTCATAATCCGCACAACCGAACTCGATGCTGCCACTACGGTTTCGATCCGCCCAGTACGACACGCCATGCTTATTGCCTGCGAGCGCTTTGGTTCGAGCTCAACGTTCTTTATATCCACGAAGCATTAAAGGACAAACCAGGATTGCAGAGAGAAGATGCTAGTTTTCGTGCCGTTGTTGCTCCTCACTCTTGCAGCCAACGCGCGAGTGGACCAACCAACTTGTGATGAGTTAGGGTACGTATCAGATCAACTAGATCATGGCATTTCAGTGAACAAACAAATCCTTAGCTGTCAATCTGGCTCACACATATTGCATCCGTTCCGGCTTCGAAAATCGGTACAGGTTTACTGGAGAGCAGATATGCAGCGACTGTGATGTACTCGCGCAATACGTGAAGGACGAGGAGCTCGTAGCAGACTGCAAAGCCTGCTGCGCCAAGGATGCGGTGACCGTCAAGTACACAAAAGCGGAACTGCTTGTAGATCAATGGCGCCTAGGGTGAGTAGCTCCCCTAACGACCTTGGGAGGTGGAAGAGGAACGATAACAGGGCAGTACATGTGTGTATGGATCACACATTTGCACCGGAAAACTCCCCGCCGGTGGCGTTCTTGTCCCGGCTCCCTGTAGCCTAACCACTACCTAATCCGTTCTCACGGAGATCCAATCGATGTTGCGTGCAGCTCTCTGCAGCAAATCAAGGACTTCATCGACAAGCGCTCGAGCGCATATTTGCCTCATCTTAAAGTGAGCTACACCAGTAATGGGGCTGCCCCGCGGCTGCGCATGAACGGACCATCCGGCACAGAAACCATCCGCATTGACAATTGGCGCGCCTCCAATATCGCGGAGTTCCTGGATGAGCGATTGGAACGCGGCGGAACGGCCAAGACCGCGGTCGCATGATCTACCGCTGCAAGCGCGCGAGAAAGGGACACGGCGGACAAAGCACTGCGGAGTTCCCTCAACTGTTTCGGGGATGCATGGGATTCGTTTACCGCTGGCTTTCCCAGTCGACGTTGCGCATCGATATTGCATGGCAAATTCAAAGAACGACCGCCAGGCATGGCTGTAACGCGGAACGATTGTGAGCGCGGTTTCTATGTGGGGGGGGTTCGCGAAGCTGTATGCAAGGGGCGTCTCTCACTAATTGCCAGGCTGGTTGCTACAGGGGTGGTACATGTTCAATCGTTGCATACGGCATCATTAGCAATTGCTGGTAGCCATCATCTGACGCATTCACTTTTCTTCCTGGCGTCTGGCGCCCTGACCAATTTACATCATGTAAGCTTCATAGCCGCTGTCTGCCCGCTTCCTGGCTTCCCTCTGTCGCCTGTCAGATGCCGTACGTCAGCGCACAGACGTTAACTCCCCACGGGACGCAACGCACCAACCATGGATTACACGCTACTACCCCAGGCTAGTTTGGCAGTCCACACGCTGCGACCGTTCGCAAGGCTTCGGCATGTCAAACCCCAGGCGACTCTCAAAAGGAATGCTCCACCAGGCCCGGCTCCATATGTTTTGCATGGTATCCTGGTCTCAATTTGTAGAATTGTTCGTTCTATCCCTGAGGAAGCCGCAGTTGCAATAACCGCCACCAACAAATTCCCATTCGAAATGCAGCATACTCGCTTCAAGGCGGCCGCATCGCAAAGGAGCCTGAAACTTGGACATTGGGCTCCCCTCCGGGCACCGTGGGTCCTCTGTTTAAAAGCCTGCGATGCCAACAGACATCCTGTCGCGTCGCTTCCACCATGACCATGTACGTCTGACGCAGCGACATGTGCTACTTAATACACGTATTCATCTAGTTATCGTGCCGAGCTCCTGCCACAACTAATTGCCTCACGCTAGCTCGACGTGCTGCGGTGGAATGTTCCCCGCCTCAGCCCCGCTGCCAGCGCCCGCTATGGGTGCCGCAGCAGTGCCTGGCGCTGCCGCCGCTCCCTGCTGCAGCAGCTCCGCAAGGAGCTCCTCGTTGCCCTGCAGCGCCGCCGTTGCCTCTGCTTTGACTCTCGCAATGCGGTCCCGCAGCATGGGGTTGTCCAGCCTGACCATCCGGTTGGACAGCACCGCAGTCTGAACTCGCAGGTCTAAGGCCTGGTCGCGCATTACCTGAGCCTCCAAAATCATCTGGAACGTAGGGAAAAGGCAGCGAATGATGCCGACGGTGTTGCCAGTGGAAGAATGAGTAAATGGGTCCAAGGGATAACTGACTTCCTTAACAGGTGGTGCCGGAGTTTTAGCAGTTATGCCGGAGTGCGCCTCCAAGATGATTGAACGACGTTGCATCGGAAGCCGCGGACTCACCGGTGCTGCCCGCATGTACACACTGCGGGCCAGGAGAGGCCCCAACAGGTACTGTAGCTGCGACAACATCCCATACCGGGGCCCGGAAAGCATCAAGGAACCCAAATTGTCATCTTGGATTCCCACGTGGCCCCAAAAGCATAGGTCGCTCGTCCAGCTGTAAAGGCTATGCATGCAGCTGAAATGACCAAATGTGTTCTGTATTTGGAAATGCAAATTATAAATTAAAGCCTCTATCAATGCTGCGCCATCAAGGACAAGTCGCAATGAAGGCATACACCGTGTCTCATTCCGCACGACCCCATGCGATTATGCAGCTTCCTGCTTACCATCTCAAGCGCCTTAATCGGGTCTGCCAGGACAGCTGCAAGGCTGACGCGAGCAGTTGCGTCCCCCCTCAGAGCGGAAGCGGCGGGCGCGGCCGGTCCGGGCAGCGTTAACGGAGGCGGAAGCGACAGGGATATGTCAGGGCCGGAGACGGAGGCTTGCCAGGCCGGGCGTGTGTCCGGAGCTGGCCCTGGAGCTGCTCCCATAGCTGCACCGCCAGTTCCCAGCGGCAGGCCCTGCACCGCCGCCACCGTTGGTGGAGGCGCAGAGGCAGGGACGGCTCCCGGTGCAGCTGCCATGATAGCAGCCGTCACGTTAGGCGCAGTGGGACTCAGTGGAGAAAGCGGCATTGTGTGCACCGGCGTGGGCGCGCCACCGATCGCAGCCGCCGGCGTTGTCAACAACGGAGTGGTAGGCCCCGCGCCGGTGGGTGCCGTTGTGCGGAGGGCGTGGGGGGACACTACGCTGGTAGCGGTGCTGCCCACTACCTGTGTAACAGATTTGCCCGTTCCAGTGCCATCCGCTAGTGTGGCAGGAGCAGCTTCGGCTGCTGCCGCCGGGCTGGCGGAGGGCCGGAGCCCCAGGACCAGTGCTGGGCGGGCCGAGGGCGGCTGCAGCACCTTGGCTGGAGCAGCAGCTGTCGAAGCAGCTGTCGAAGCCACTGGTAGACGACTGGGAACAGCGGCCGCGCCGGCTGGCTCATGTAACTGGGGCTGAGCCGGTCGTTGCGGATTCTGCCGCGGCGGCGGTGGCAGCGGCAGCAGTGACGGCTGTTGTTGCTGCAGTGAGGCGCCTGTCGCAGCTTGCGGCACCGGCGCCGGCGCTGGGGGTTGAGCAATTTCGGGGTGTGGCCGTTGGGCCGATACTGCTGGCGCGATCGGTGCCGGCTGCCTGGGTGCTGAAAGGTTTAAGGCCGGCCGGCTGGCTGATAGCAGGCCTGAACCTGTGGATTGCTGCTGCTGCGGGGTGGCCAGGAGCCCGCACGATCGTGGGCCGGTGTTGGGACCCGATGCGGAGCTGAGACTCTGCTGCTGCGGCTGCGGCATCAAGCGCGGGTTTTGCGTCGGCTGCGGCTGTTGCTGCACCTGGTGCGGCGGTTGTTGTAACAATTGCAGTGTCTGCGGCGCGTTAAGTGGAAGTTGCGCAACAGCGGCCGGTGCGCGCGGGGCTCCGATAAGGCCGGGGCCCGCCAGTCGACGCTGGCTCAGGGCAGACGATTGCAGGGGCCAGAGCGGGTTGGCTGCCGGAGATGCTCCGGCAATATTGGCACCGGCTCCGACTGCGCCGCCGGTGCTGTTTTGCATCGGGTGAGCTTGGGCCGGGAGCGCAGACGGCACGGAAAGGGGCTGCGGACTTGCAACGCGGCCGCCAAATCCCAAGCCGGCTTGTTGAGGACGCGACGGCAAAGATATAAGTGGAGCGGGAGGAGCCTGTGTCGGCGGGGCTTGCGCCAGCTGAAGGTTGGGCTGCTGCTGCGATGGTGGCAGCTGCGGCTGTGGTTGTAGCGGCTGCGGCTGGGGCGGTGGCGGCCTCGCCGTCAGTGCAGGCCGTTGCTGCAATGGCCACCTTGTGGACGGCTGCTGCGACGGTGCCGGTGGCGGCGGCTGCGCCTCCGCAGCAGCGGGTGCGCTCCCGCCTGCCGGGATTACAGGCGCGCGTGCTGTCACTTCTGCCGGAGCGTGTTCCAGCTGCGCGTCTGCGCCGGTGGGGGCACACTCGTTGTTGACCGCGGTGATAGGAGCAGCCGCGGCCACCGGCTCGGGCGGGACGTCCGCGGCAAGGATCCGTAGCTCGATCGGCAGGGGAAGGGTTGTCCGTGGGGTAGCTGCTGGAGCTGCCGATTCCTGCGCCATTTCCTACCATTTGGCATCGATATGGGTCACGGTTGGCACGGCGGCAGATACCAAAACAAATTTCGAGTTATCCATCCCCGTATACCACGCCACAAGCACTTTTAACTACCTGTTTATGTTGTTATTTAGGGTTGACAAGTTTAATGCCTAGCGACCAACATTGCGCTACCCTGCCGCAGCGGCGGCACTCAAGAGCCCCCCGCCTCCAGCATTCCGACCCGATCGCCTCTTACGTCGCCTAATCCCGCATATCGTCGGTCGACATCCTGCCCAAAGAACCCGGCTATGTTACTTCTGGCTTGGCAGTTGCTCATCCCATAACTTCCTCACCAGCAAAGCGTTGGAATTGCCATCCTCGGCCGCACCGGCAAGTAGCGTCCGCCCCTGGACTACGGCTTGGTCGCTCCTGCAGCGGAAAAGGGAGGAGGCAAGAATCATTTGTTGGAGCGCATTTTTGGGGGAAAAAATCTTCGCCTGCCCGCCGCCGTTTTATATGCAAGCCTCAGTATTTCGTGTGACGATCGGTGCCGCTAGACAGCACGCTTGCATTTCCCTCTGCGTTCCGCTGCGGCATTTGCTACGGTACGGTATTTGCAAACGAGGGCCAGCACAGCCGTTTAAGGTAGCCTGCTGCGGAGGATAGGACGTAAGGACAAATATGTAACTGGATCACAAAACCAAGTGCAAGGAGGATGCAATCCCCTTTGGCATTCCTCCCGCGCGTATTCTGTCATCTGCCTGCTGGTGTTTCACCAAGCTGAGCGCACCGCATGACAAGGCCACCGCCATATTAACGGGGTGCCGAACGCGTTCCATCATGCCCTCAAACTCAGAAAATTCGGCCAGCAAGATACCGCATCACGAACCCTACCTTGCTGCTTGCTCCACCTCTATGGATCTCGTGGTGACCTCGGTAGTAAGAGGGATGTCCGCAGCTTGTTGTCCAATGTCAATCCTCGGGCTGACCTCTGCATTCCCAATTATTGCTGGCCCCATCCCGCCATCCCCCCGTTGCTCCCCCCGGCAGCCGGCATCGGCGAGGTCCGCATCGCCCGTACTGCCGCCCTCACCCGACGCCACGGCAGCGCCCATCACATCCGCTGGGGCTACAGCAGCCGCAGTCGCTTCCGCTCCGCTCCCCATCATCTCCATCGTGACATGCTCCGCGGGCTGGGGTTCAGCCTGCGCAATGCTTCCGCTGTGCTGCGGGGGCTGCTCCTGCACATGCATCTGCTGTTGTGGTGAACGTCTGACTGCTTGTGTTGCTGTTTCGGGCTGTGGAACTGGGTCGAGCTCCGGAGCTGGGTCGTGTTGCGGAAGTGCGTGTGCCTGTGGAACTGGATCTGGTTGTCGAAGTTGATTGGGCTGCAGAGTTAGCTGTGGTTGCTGGTGTGTTACCTCCAACTGCTGCTGCTGTGGCTGCTGCTGCTGCGCTGGCTGCTGCTGTTGTGGCTGCTGCTGCGCTGGCTGCGCTGGCTGCGCTGGCTGCGCTGGCTGCTGCTGCGGCTGCGGTGGTGGCGGCGGTGGTGGTAGCTGATGCTGCAACTGCTGCTCGGGGCCGCCTCCGACAGCTGCGGTCTCCTCGGGCAACACTGCGTCCCCATCCGCCATCAAGATATCGAAATCGTCGCCTTTTGATGGGGACAGGGACGGGCAAGGGACATGGTGCATGTGGGTCATGTTCGGGTCGACGGCCGGCGCCATGAGGCGTCCGCGGGCTGGGTTGTGATGACAGTTGGGTCCTGACGGGACAGCGCGGACCTGGTGTTTCTGACAATATTTGCTCTGGCCACGGCTGGTATGGGCCAGGGATGCTCTTCCGCATCCATAGCTAACATAAGAAGTACCGTGGACCGCTGGACCACATCAACCCCTGCTGCCGGCCCACCGCACACACGCTTGTGTTACCCAACAAAGGCCATCCAATCGGAATCCGTTTTATGGAGGTATTTAGCTTTCGGGCAACCGCTGGGCCATCGCCACGCCATGACCGAAATCACGACTGACGCCTGTTGTATAAATGGACATAACTTACTTACCGCCTAGGTTAAGATCGTCATCCGCGCCGTCAACATTAGGGGCTGGCGCGGCCTTGCTAGCCACAACAGGTGCCGCAGCAGCAGCCGTCGACGGCTTCGGCGCAGATGGCGCATCCAAGTCGTCATCTACATTAAAATCCTTGAAGAAATCATCGTCGTCGTCGTCATCGTCTAGCAGCGACTTGCTTAAGAGTTTGGAAGCCTGAGGGGCCGCGGACCTGCAGGCAGCAGCAACGGAGTGTCGGATAGTTGAGCCAGCATTAACCCCTGTAGATTAGCTCAAGGCCACGCAAAGCCTTGCTCTTGGTGCTGCCAAACACTTTGCCATAGGTCCGGACGGACCGTTTATGCCGCCTCGACTTACTTAGGCTTACTTGGCGCCGCGCTTCCGCTACCACCACCCTTGCTGGGCTTAGAGAAGAAATCCCCATCATCTGTCCGTTACACGGAGAACCAAACGAGTCGAAAAAAGGTTTGGTCAACAAAAAGGTTTTCCGCTTGCTCAGCCTTACCCGCATCATCAAAAAATCCCATCGTGATAGTGGCCCTGAGTACCAATTTCCGCCGTCGCTGGTAGGATGTCGTGTTGTCTATTTTGTGGATGTTCAGTAAGCCTCGTGGAGCTTTTGCTGGATCCAATGTTTGGCTTGGCGCGAAACGGTAACATCCCCCGCATGACCCATGGGCGCTAACAATATGCACAGTCTCTTGGCCACATGCCAATACATCAGGTAACTGAAACAGTAGCATAAGAACGTATCCTACGTCAGGGTGATTACGCGGCACATGCGTCGATTGGAGTTTGCCCCGACAACCCCTGCCATGCGCGGCCCGAGCTCTGCTTTCGGTTTCCTTACGGAAAACCCAGGGCTGTGATTCTGGAAATTGCTGCAGGATTGGGAGACTGGACAAAGTGTTATCTTCTCGTCACGGCAGGGCAGGCGGACGCCCTTCCGGGCCGAGGGCACTCGGTAAGAAAGCAACAAAAGTATCGGACGCTGTGTTGCCCTCTAAACGTCAGTAGTGATGTCCCTGCTGACAATCCTAACCTTTTCCTGTGGTGATCCTTTCGCAGAAGGCGGTGCCGAGCCGCGGTGCTGCGAGGTCGCGGTGGTGCTGCGCTGCTGCTCGAAATGTTGCCGCAGGTCGCCGGTAACAATCATCCATCCTCTTTGGAAGCACCTCAGCAGTACATCGCACATCATTTTTCGACGCATCACTTCCAGCAGGTTCAGGCTAGCAACTTCTATGCCAACAGCCAGTTTGGTTGGCCGCTGCAAGTCGCTGCGCAAACGCCATACTCTCTTTCGTGTCCCGCTGAGGCTGCTGGCAGCATTGTCGCGCCAGGCTGGCAAGTGACTGCAGATCATCAGGGTTCGCCACCGTTCGGAGATTGGCACTCGGTTTGCCCCATGGCCATCGCCTCCCAGCCGTGGCAGCCGACCCCGCAACATCAACTCCAGCAGCAACTACACCACCAGCCCCCTTCTTCACATGAATCACTGCCGCACCTCCAACACCTACACCAGCATGAACAGTTGACATGCATGCCGCTCCTCAACACTGCTGGCTTCCTTGCGCATCATCCGCTCAACTCCATTGAACCCATAAGTGCCCATGGCGAGGGCGCCATCAGTACATCCCGTGAACGCCGTCGGTCTTCGCCCGGTGGGTCCCTAGCGGCCCATACGTGGCCTTTGAGAGGTATGATTAATCTGCGCAGTCCGGCTACCACCGGTGGGTCTGGCTTCCGGTGCCTCCCCTTCGGTGGGGCTCCCGGCGGTGAGCTGCCATCCGAGGACACCGCAGGCCCTACCAGCGACGCCGCCACAGCGGCTGCTACCATGAGGCCACCCTCGGCACGTCCCAGGACGCAGCATCAGGTCGAAGGCGTACTGGAATGCGGCGTCGCGACTCCGTCTCAGCCGCCATCTCAGGTGCAAAATCGAGGATTACACAACAGAGGCGCTGCGACCGACGCATCGCCAACGCCAGCGGCTGCCGCTGCCGCAGGTTCAAGCCCCTGTTGTGGTGCAGCTGTGCGTGTGCACGGCGCAGGTTTTGCCGAGCGGCTTGCACAGGTCCATGTCGAGCAGCAGCTGCTGCAGCATGGACAGCTGCACCAGCTGATGCAACTAAGCCACGGTGGCGCGTGTCTCGAACCAGCGCTGAATCCAGGATTGTTGCCGCCGCCTGGCCAGCAGGCACAGCCACAACCACAGCCTCAGCAACCTGTTGCACTACATGAGCAGGGCCATCAACAGTCACTTTCGTTGCCGCCCACAAACGTCCAGCTGCAGACATGCGCGGCAGCGACACAGCGGCCGCTGGCTCCGCCGTCGGCTCTGCCTCAGCAACTACAGCAGCATGCGGACGAAAGCGCTGTGCAGCGGACCCTGGGGGAGGTCTGGGCAACCGGAGCACACGCAGACACGGCTGCGGCCGCGCTAAGACAACCATTGTTGACGACGCCTGCAGCCGCGGCAACGGCGGCGGTAGCGCCGGCACTGACGTGCGTCCCCAGCTCCGTACCCCTCACTTCCGCCATCAACAGCTCAGAAAGCCCCAACGGAGCCGAGTACGTGAGCGGAGTTGCCGACGCCACCGCCATGCCGGTCATGTTAGGCGCGCAAGCTGCCACCGAGCCGTCTGTGCAGCAGCTCGCCACAACTGGCGCTGCCGATAGCCCGCCGCCGAGCTGCATGCTGGCAGGGGATGGCGCTGGCGGCGCTACCAGTCCGTTTGGAATGGACGCTTTGTACGGCATCTGCTCACCTGCAGCACTGGACTTAAACACGCCTACCAGCGGCTCGCCGTTCATCCTCAGCCCCCTGATGCGCCTCCAACGAGAGGACACCGGGGGCCTATCAGGCTGGCTGGCATCACCGCCGTCGGCGCTGGAACGCACCAACACAAAGGAAGCTGTTGGCGGTGCCGGTGCCGGTGCCTCGGGCTGCTGCCTTGCCGGGGCGCACTCGACGTTCTCCGCTGGTCGCTTCTTTGGTTCGATGAGCTCGCCTGCCAAACGGGGTGGGGATGAAGCCGGTGCAGCAACAGCCGGCGCGATGGACACGTCAGCCAGAGCCGATGCGCAGGGCGGTGAGCCGGGTTGCGCTCATCTTCCCCGTAAGAGCACCGAGGACGCGGCCACGGCAGCCGCCACCGCCGCAAACCCTGCCGATGTTGGACCAGTAGCAGCGGCGGGACCGGCGACAACCTTAACGGCTGAGCCTGGCGACCAGCAGCTAGGAGGAGGGGACATGGATGCCGACAATGCCGCGGCCGCTTTGCCCAGCTTTGGGAGCTGCTTGCTCACTGTGCATGAGGAAGAATTTGCGGGCTTGTCTAGTCCTGGTGTCGTGCATCTGCAGACCTGCAACTGGCTGGGCATGGGCCTCGGGTCACCTGCGGCGTCCTTTGGGCCGCCCCTTGGGACCTTCCTGGCGATGCCGCCGTTCCTCGGCAGTCCCCCTCCGTCGGGGAGGGTGAACCACGACGGCCCTGGCGGTGGTAGCGCCGGCGGGAATGGCAGCGGCGGCGGAAGCGGCGGTGATGGCAACAGCGGCGATGCCAATAGCGGCGGCGGGAGCGGTGGCGGTGATCGCAGCGGTGGTGGAAGCGGCGGCGATGGCAGCGCTGACGGCAGAGGTGGTGCTGATGCCGCGACTATGGCTCCTGCTGGCAAGGAAGACTCTTCAGACCCATCGGCACGTTGTCCGGATGTGTATGCGCCAGATGCAATGGTTGCCCAGGCGGATGGTGGAATCAAGGATCCGCCTGAGGAGGTTGACTTAGCGAGAGGCGGCAACGAGCTGGCAGAGAACCGACCGACTTCAGCACAGCGGCGGAACGTCAGCGAACGCCCCTGTAGGGACACGGCGCTGGCGTGCCAGGATTGCCCGCCGTCGCCGCTGCAGCAGCTGCAGCAGCAGCAGCAACAGCAGCCCGCCGGGCCTGAGGGGTTGAGCGGCGCCGCGGTGGGTTTGCATAACCGGGGCGGCCGCCGAGCCGCCGGCCAACCTGTGCCTGTCAACCCGGCGCTGGCAGGCCGGAATGCAACGGACGATACGATGCGGCCGAACCATGGACAAGCTAGTGGCACACAGCAAGAGACACCCGCGGAGGCCCCTCTGGCGCCGGAAGATCCTGGCCGGGATGGCCCGTTGGCAAACACTTCAGAAGCTGCAGCCGCCGCAACAGCAGCTGCGGCGGCAGTAGCGGTTGCGGCTGCAACACCGGCAGGCGGAAACCCCGCAAAGGACGTGCAGAAGGAGGATCTCGTACAGCGGCTTTACAGCACACCGATGCATGCGGGGAATGCCCCCGAAGCGACAGCAGTTCAACCCAAGGTGGTAGATAACCCGGCGGCTGCAATGGGGCCGGCCCCCAACGATGATCTTGCACTCGGCCGAGAGCCTGGAAGTGACTGCCGTAGCCCGCAGGAACCGGCGGTCTTGCCGTCTAAGCCTGGGCCACACGTGGAGGACAATGACGGCGCTGGTGGTGCCCGCAGCAGTGGTGTGGCTCCTGCAACTAATGCCGGTGCAGCTTCTGCAGCTAATGCAATGGAGTTACCGCAGGGGAAGGAGAACGCTGCAGGCGCGCCCGAGGCGTGCCAGGCTGCTCCCGCAACTTTTCCCGGCGCTGCGGGTATGGCTCCCATGCTGGAGGTGGTACAGACTGCGATGTCACCGCCGGCTGCAGCATTCGCGGTGTCAGGGCGTTACGGACGCAGGGCGCGAGCCCGCAAGCTGCAGCTTGAACTGGACGTAAGTGCTTGCGGGCGGAGTGATCCAGAGGCTACTGCTGCTGCGGCGGCGGCGGCGGCTACGGGCCAGGAGGGCAGCGCCGCCGTGCAGGTGCCGTCGGAGGCATCCCCGCTGAAATTGAACGGGGGAATCTCGACAGGATTGGGCATTGCTGAGCTGTCTCAGCATGCCCCGCAGCACACGAAGGTAGAAGGCGCCGGGCAGGCGTCGCGGCGGGCTCCTTTCCGTCGGGGGGTGCGCTCGGGAACTCGATCGGCGATTGCTGCCGCCCTCGGCCCTTCGGCGACGGCCGAGCCTGCCGAACGCATGATCGGCTTGGGCTCTGCCGATGCCGGCAAAGCTTCAGTTGAAGGAGCGTCCGCGTGCCTCACTCCAGCGGCAGCAGGAGCTGCAACTCCCGAAGCAGGCACGATGGGGATTCCAGAGGGCAATAGACACAGCGTTGCTGCAGCCGCACCTTTTGCGGATGCTGCCTCTGCGGCAGGCACTGCAGCCGCCGTTCCAGCAAGTGGGCCAGCTGGCAGCGCACCTGCGGACCCCTCCTCATCTGCTGCTGTTGTCCCCGGAAGGATGGGGAACCAGCAGTCATCTGAGGCGGCTGACGTGGCCACACGTCGGCGGTCATCCAAGAGGCTCTGCTTGCGCAGGCTGAAGGCTAACCATATTTGCGAAAGGCCGGAGGCGGAGCAGGCGGGCACGGCAGCCGAAATTCTGCCTGATTCTACCCGTACTAATAGCAATCAAGCGCAGGATCAGGCGCGACAGGAGCCGGTCCGGCCATTGCCGACGCCGGACGTGTCAGCCGAGCCCCTGCGGCTTGCCCCGCTGGAAGGGCCCCCGCCTCCACAATCGCCAGGTGCGCTTCCGGATTCGGAGCTGCTGCCAACTATGGCCGGCGATCCCATTGGGAATCCGACTGCGGATCCCGCTGCTGGTCCGCTCCCTGAGGCGCATGGGAATATCGGCACCGCGGCAGGCTCGGCGACGACAGTGAAGCCTGATGTAGAAGTACCGGGAGGCAAGGCACCACCGGTTGCCAAAGCACCATCCGCCGTGGCCGCGCCTCCATTGGCCTGTAAGGGAGGCCCGCCTAGCAAATCGGAAGTCGATGCACAGCTTGTGCTGCCTCCTGTTACCCGCAGCCAACACGCGGGCGGCGGCCCCACGCGTCCCATTCGTGGCGCCCGCGCCGCGGCGTCCCCGACTGAGACGGAGATCGAGGCCGGACAGGACGGTATAAAGCCGGCCTTGCCGGCGCTCCGCAAGCGTCGCCGCCTTCGCGGATGTGGCCCAGTGGATCCGCCAAGCAGGTCTGCGCCTGTGTGTGAGGATCCAGCGCTGCTGAGAACTCGGAAACAGGTTGGGTCGCAGGTGCAGCCGCAGGTGCAGCCGCAGGTGCAGCCGCAGGTGCAGCCGCAACCTGGCTCACAGCAGCTGTCCTCCCAGCCACAGCAATCTCAACCAAAGGACCAGAGGCAGCACCAGCCTCAAGTCCAGCCACGCTTTCCGCAGAAGAAGCGTCCAAATGAATGGGACCTGGAGCTGGAGCTCAGCAGGGAGGCCGCTGAGAGCCGCCGAGCGCCAACCAAGGCCTCGGGTCCCCATCCAAAGGCCACTGAAGCTCCGGCCTCTACCGGTGCAGCGCGGCCCCCACGGCCTCTCCCCCGGACTCCGCAAGAAATGCGTCCCGCGCCGAGGCCCAAGCCCGCGCAGCAGAAGCCTCTTGACGGTGATGACATCTGTGGTGAAGTTAAGGAACCAACGGCCAGAGGGCGTGGCCGTGACCGTCGGTGCCTGGCCACCGTCGTCGGTGGCCAAGCTTCTACAACAGTAAATGGCACTGGTGAGGAGAAGCCTGTCGATGACGCAGGCAACACCAGGATGATGGGTGAAACCAGTTCACAACTGCCGCTGCAGCAGCAAGTGGCGCCGGCGACTGCTGCGGAAGGCGTGCCTGGGACTGAAGGCACGCGGCCCTTAGGGGCGACGATACAGAGTGAAGAAGCCCTTCGGGCTCAGTTGCCGCGTGCGCAGCGCGAACCACTTCTAGGCCTTGATGCAGCAGCATTGGCCCCAACGAGCGACGCGCTCACGGCATCTCACGACCCTGACAGAGACAGAGAGGCTGAAGCGCCTCGCTGTCAGGCTGATCCTGCTAAAGCCGCCTACCGCCCAAGCTCCTTTACCGCTTCCGGCGACGTGGGCGTCGTCGCCAGTGACCATGTAGAGGAGAGCAATCGTGACTGTGGTCCGCCAGCAGGCGGTGCGATGCTCTCTGACGCTGCTCTGACGCTGGCGGCGGCAGATCCGCGAGTTCCCGGAGCTGGATCCAATAGAGCGATCGTTGGTGGGGACGTGCCGACAGAGGAATTGGGCAGGGTAAAAACTGCTAATCGCGGCAGACGGCGCAGACCGCCCCCGCCTGTTACACCGCCCTCGCCTGTTACAAAGAACACTACTGCTGCCGGTTGCGGTGTACATGGTGACGAACTGCTGGACGATGACCCACGGACCAGCTGCATACCACCAGAACCAAGCGACAGCCGCGCCGCGGGTGGCTTTGGCGCAGACGGGTTGCCCGTCCCCTCACATGCAGCTGCCCTCCCTGCTGCGGCGGCCCTCACGGCCGTAAAGGGCCGCGGCGGTGCAAGTGGCAGCAGTAGGAGCGGCGGCGCCCGCGCCCCGCACCCCACTGGGCTCTCCCAGCAGCCTGGCGACAAGGCAGGCTGTGCGAGGCGAAGGCAAGCAGGTACATCGGACCAAGTGGCTGCGGCCGCGGAGAGCGAGGATCGCCCTAAGCGGCGCAGGACGTGCCATGGCGCGAGCAACCCGGCACCCATCACACGCAGGGCGGCTGCTGCGGCTGCAGCTGCCGTGGACGCTGCAGCAGCAATAGCACCAGGATTGGGATTGCATGGTACCGCAGCTGCAGCTGCAGCTGGTCAATGCTTCGACAGGCTGGAAATCGCTGATGACACCTGTGGGGACGCTCCGTTACGCAGGAGACCTGCAGATGCGGTCGCTTTGGCCGGTCCGAGCCGCACACTGGTGCCAGCGCCCGACAAGGAGCCCACAGGCCTTGAAGCCCAGGGCGTAGCTTCACCCGCCAATCCAAGACAGACGGATGACGCCGGTAATGGCGAACTGCCTGCTGGCGCGCGTGCGATGGCGGACGCCGCCGCCGCGCTGCGGCTACTCAGCAAGAAGCGCGGTCCACGGGGCAAGCCTGTCGCGGCCGACGTACACTTGGCGCAGTATAACGAGGAAGGAACGCAGGCAAGCGCGCGGCCTCAGAGGCGATGCGTGGGGCGAGTACGGGACGTAGGAGGGACGTGCGGATGGTGTTTGTAGAATGTAACGGCGATAGTGGTAGCACGGGTGCCGCATCCGCCCCGGCAGAGTGATGGCAATTACTGGAGCGTACTCGCCCTGTAGCAGTTGGGGTTTGGAGCCGATTACAGCGAACTGGGCTTTGGAATGTTGTCTGTCCCTTGGTTGGAGTACTGTTGCTGAGTGATAGATGCTCCAGTCGTAGCTCCACACACACTACAGTGATTGCAGTTCCATGCATATTTTGCTTTCCTGTGCCCTCCTGCCCATCCTCGAATCTAACGGCCTGTTTATGCCCTGTGGGCGCTCAGCCAGGGGATGCGACCTAGGGCTCCCCAGGAAAGCCCAACCGAGGCGCATAGTATCCGCATGGGCTCCTGCCTAGAAATATAACATCGGCGGCGCCGTACTTACCTGCCGTCCACCGCCCGGATGCCTAGGCCGACACGCGGTCTGACTCACCTTCGCTCACGGACTCCGACGCGGAGCCGCCGCGGAGACGTGGCCTGCGGTCCAGGGTGGCCGCTACTCCTGCGGCTCATGACAGAGGCCGAGGGCAGGGACGTGGCAGAGGGCGTGGTCGAGGGCTTGGAAGGGTCGACGGAAGTCAGCGGCCACCCAGGGCGTCAACCCGTGGCCGTGCGCAGGTAAAGGCCGGCACAGTTGCCGAGGAAACGGGCGCGCAGAACGTGGCAGAGCAGCGCGACACCCCTCCCGAGGCAGCCGCCATGGACGAGAACCTCGCGGAATCCGGCGGGCAGGAAGTCGCGACAGGGAGCAGAGCGGCCGCGGCCGTAGCGGCAGCTGCTGCCGCTGCAGCTGCGGCGGTGGCTGCTACAGGGCCCCCAGGCGAGGGTGGCTCGGCGCCGTCGCGGGGGCCAATAACGAAGAAGCGCGGGAAGCGCCAACCGGGGCAGGCGAGTCTGGCTGGGATGCAGCTGCGACCCCCTAGGAACTCCTAAGCTGGCACTTATTCCTGTTATGGCAGGGCGCAACAACTACGGCAACGCTGCGCTGCAGTGATCTGTTTTCTACATACCCAAGAGTATGGATTACATCACGTGTCTTTCCATGTCCTACGCTTTGGATGCACTGGCCAACACTCAGCAAGCTATGCAAGCCTAGGTAATGAGAGGTAATTGACAAGGTACCATGCACCTCCCCCGATGCCGTCGCCCTCGCTCTCCAAAGATCCCGAACGTGCTGGCGGCAGCTGCGAGCATCCTGCTGACCATGCAGCCCGGTGTCAAGATGTACGAGAAGATCTTCCGGCAGGAATTTGGCAACAATCCCGACACCAGCAAGGCGCTGCGCCTGTGAGTACAATTGTTATTGCCATATTGTTCTGCTTCTGTGCCGATGTGCCAGATGGGAAAAGGCTCCCATGGCAGCCGGTTGCGCCGGGGCCAGAATCCTGGGTCATCTTAAAGGCATATACGAAAACCCAACCCCCAAAAGGTGCTATCTCTTTCGCCTCCGCCATCGCGGATGTGCCACTGCCTATAATCCGGGATGCTATATAAATGTGCGTTGCTTCTGCTCACGTCACAGGCTGTGGGAGCGGGGTCATGTTGAGCGTACCGGCAACGGCTTCCGGTGTGACCCGTACGGATACACAGTTACGTCAGCCGGGCTAGAGGCGGCTGCAGAGCAACGTCAACGGGAACGCGAGGCTGAGCAAGAGCGGTTACGCCGGGAGCCCGCTAGGAACGCAGCGACTGGGGCGCTTGGCGCAGGCTTGATGGTTTGAAGTATGCCCTCCTCTGCGTGTTCGCAGCATCGCAGGCCGGTCCAGTCAGGACACAGCGCGAATCTGTTAGGCGTGGCGCGCTGGATGCGAGCGCAACGCCTTTGCTGGCGTCTAATAAGGAGAAAAGTGCACCAAAGACTATATGCGGGGATCGTGCGGAAATTAGTATACACTTGCATGCAAACGCAGGAGTAGCGTGCAAGGGCGTGCGTGCGTATGTTAGCCGCGCGCGTCTGCGCCGTGCATGTGTCCGCAAGCATTCATACTTTCAGTTGGAGCGCAGGATGGGGTAATTATAAAAAACTGGCCGCGTCTTGTTACACATATCGAACAGGGTAGGCGACTGATCAATAAAATTCACTAGACTTCGGCAATTGGATTAAGCAACCGATCTCACATAGTCCGCCCAGTTGGAAAGCTCCCGTTGGGCTGTCCCAATCCGATCTGCGTGCCAACGGCATCCTCGTCCACGACTGCCTTTTGCAACGCAGCTGAGGACTGCACGTTAAGCTGCCTACGGTACATTTCCGCTCATAATATAATGCGCGAAAAGATGGCGTGTCATGCAAGGCACACCGGCCATTCGTCAAAGCTGTCACGCATGGTGTTTGCCCCTGTAAGGCATGGTTCTGTCCATCCTCATCGGCCTATGTAGGAAAGCGAGGGACAATACCAACTGCTGCACCCATTTCCGCACTCCTCTATCGAGGGTATCCTCAAATTCCGCCAAGAACACCATCAATGCAGGACCCCGGGAACTATCATGCTGCACCGTCCCATGGGTCGTCCCAAGCCTGGCGCTCCCCTGTGCCTTCCATATTGTTGGGGAACGCTTTTGCTGTTCAGCTGCACCCACGCAATGATCCATGATCCCCCGGAGGTCACCGGATCTGCTGGTCTGCAGCCTCGGCGATGAAAGGTATCCGCGCCCATTGACCAAGGAAGCTGCTTACGACACCGTAAGCGACCCACATGGTCGTGAAGACCCAGATGAAGCTCTGAGACTGAATGTATAGTTGTGCACCCCAGCCTGACGCCGGTGGTGTCAATACCGTCTCCAGCAGCCGCGGTAGCGCCAGGAGGATGTCCAGCAGGATCGCTTGCACTGCATTGAACCGCACGAACCGGCTGAACCGCGGGTTATTAACAACCCCGATGTAGAGGCCGAAAAATGCGATGAAAGAGCCAAACGGCAAAGAATGGTACAAGGCCATAGCGGGAAGGAACGGCTGGATGGCAGCCTTGGCAGCTGGATAAATATGGAAAAGATATCTTCCATAAGAGACAGCGTCGAAATATGGCAGGATGTAAGGCAGCGCTGCGACTACACGGTCGACGATGCCGGGCGATGGACTCCAACCCCCTCCGGCTGGAGAGTACCGTGCATGTGCTATCACTGAAGGCTTACGCCTGAGCGTAGCAAGGTTAGGGAGGCATACAGCAGCGAAGGGTAGCTTTGCGGCCGTATACGCTCCGCGCTGAAGTGGGCAGCTAATCCGGGTATGCATTATGGTCAGCTTTGGTCTATGCCAGAATCCAGTAACAAGTGGCAACTTTTATTAGAAAGGGTGATGCGTTCCTTCTGCTGCTAACTAGAAATTTTGGATCCTCCGTACGCAAACCAGCGGAAGTTGAGAATTCCTACAGCATTCCATGACTCTTCCCGTTAATATTGTAGCGCGTTGGTTTACAGACTAGGTGTAACTCTTAATACTATGGCTGAGACTACTCTAAAAATTGCGGTCGTGGGGCCTTGTAGGACAGGCAAGACGCTTCTATGCAGAGCTTTAGCTGAGCAGCCTATACTGCTTGGAGAGATGGCGTATCAGCCGACGGCCGCGGTCAGGTGAGCTGCGGGCGCATGTCGAGCTTGCATGCCTACGCCTTGACGAAGATCCGCTGTTAGTTTGACTCTTAACTATCTGTTGGACGCAGAATACAAGAGATTAGCAGAGTTTTAGGTATCGACCGTGTTAAAGTGCAGTTTTGGGACTGCTCGGGCAGCGTGCAGTACCAGTCCTACTGGCCCGTGCTGGCGAAGGTGACACATGCCCGGGCTTCCAGGGCAGCCGCCGCGCTGGCATGCAGCTGGCGCGCAGCTGGCTGCAGATGGCAAGCATGAGCCCCGTATTTATGCGGCCTTATCCTGCATGCAGGAGCTGGACGGCCTGCTGCTGATCATTGACCCCGCCCGGCCGGAACAGGAGCGTGAGCTGGAAACCTTTTACCGCAACTTCGCCGAACCTAACAATCTTTACACTCGGCAGTGCATGGTGATGGCCATCCAAGTGCAGAAAGAGGGAGGAGGTCTTGGAGGCTGGCAAGGTACGCGGTAGAATGAAGCTGGGTTGTCAGGGCGGACGGCAAGGCCTGGCCGTGAAGGGCCTGGCCAAACGAATGGACGCAGTCGATTGGACATGCTGTCATGTCACATATTGACACTTGCAGGTTTGCAAGGAGGCCTGAAGAAGCTGGCGCAGTGCTACGTGGCGATCAACCCTAGCAGCCCGGCAGCGGGCGTGCAGGTAGAACGGGTAGCATATGACGAACAGTTTGAAGCTTCTGGGTACATTTACAGGCTACAAGCCGTCTATACTCCAATGTTTGGGGCAACCCGTCCGCGATTTCGGCAGCCACTGTCATGTGCAAGTGCAGAATCCATCACTGCAGTATGGTAGGAAAACTGGATGATTGCTGAGCCTCGACCTGCGCGGAGTGCTGCTAAATGCTTGACTTGTTTCTGTCACTTCCACCAGTACTTTCCTAGCATTGTGTTTAGGCTGTCGTCCCTGCGACATTTGTCCCCCCTGGCTCCGCCCTCCTATCGCCGGGAACCTTCGTGGCCTGCATAGTCGGCCCATGTGATGTGTACCGCTGGCTTTGCAGGAGGCGTATTCGCATCTGGACGTCCTATTCCAGGGGGCGCTTCAAAGCAAAAAGGAGGCTCTTGAGAGCTCGTACATGAACCAGGAGGACTCGTAGCCCAAAGGCTTGATCTTTGGCGATCATCTGTGACCATACTTTCTGTACATAGTCGCCTTGCGCGTCAGGGCTAGGACTTGGGGTCGGTATGCTCCTTTTCGTTGGCAATACAGCACGGTGGACCTGGTGGGCCGTCCTGTGGGTAGCGACAGCGTGCCGGTATGGGCGACACTCGGACGTGTGGCTCTGTTAATCGGGACGTCCGGAAAAAGAGTGCTCCCGGTGGATTCCTAATGGGAATGCAAGTACCAGGTGCATTCCCATGTCATAGAGTGCATATGTTCAGGACGTCACCAAGTTTATGCTCGCTCTTCGGGTTTGTATAATTTCCAAATTTGAGGATGTCGTTATGTAGCAAGACATAAATTTATTGGAAAGGCTTCACATGTGTAAGGCAGTCACCTGTCCGGGCATACAGTGTCAACGCTGCTTTCTTAACATGGAATCATGTGCTGCTAGACAATAAGCAAGACTGGATAATGGCAATTCTCGGACTGAAATTGGTTGCCTAGTACTGCAGGCGCCGTACCAGCCACACCACATAGTCCGCCGAGCTCTGAGTGATGTCTCTCTTTCGCTTTACGCGACGCCGTCTAAACGCAAGGTGAAAATATAAGATGTGGGCTGATATCGGAGAAGCTCTCAGGTGTCTTACGCGTTCTTTTACTTTTGCTCTCCCTCCAGAACATGGCTGATCGCGGCGGTGAGCGTGGCAGCTTTGGCCGTGGCTTTGGTGGACGTGGTGACCGCGGCCGCGGCCGCGGTGCTCGCCGCGCTCGCGGCAAGAAGGAGGATGAGGAGAAGTGGGTACCCTGCACCAAGCTTGGCCGCCTCGTGCAGCAGGTCAGCCTAAAAACAACTTTCAGCATGAACTTTTGTTGCCATGGTTTAAGGATTATGATGCTATTAGCCTGTAGGATGGCATAGAGGCGCCGCAATGATGGCGCCGCCGCACCTTCTGCAATGATTTCTTTGGTTTTCTGTTTTGCAAGCAGCAAATTAAAAAGATTTCCTTTCCAAATGATTTTCCGTTGCGCAGGGCAAGATTAAGTCCCTGGAGCAGATCTACCTGTTCTCTATGCCTGTTAAGGAGTACCAGATTGTGGAGTATTTCCTGGGCTCTGCACTGAAGGATGAGGTTATGAAGATTATGCCCGTGCAGAAGCAGACGCGTGCCGGCCAGCGCACCCGCTTCAAGGTGCGAGGCGGGGCTTGTGTATATGCACAGGAACATTACCCCTACCAGCACTTCTGGCCCCATATTAAACTCTTGACGACGCACTTGCTGTATGAACATGTTTTGCTTTGCGAATCATCAGGCTTTCGTCGTCGTCGGTGACCACAACGGCCACATCGGTCTGGGCGTCAAGTGCGCTAAGGAGGTGAGGTTGGGTGCGATCCATAGGTCTGTGATTTAGGTAGTTTGATGCGTCCAGGGCGTCAGCATTGGCGCGAAGCAGGAGCTATCCTAAAACCCTAGGTTCGCCTAGCCGCACGTCCCTTCAACCGGGCATGAGCTTGCATAAATGGTACGGCAATTGTACGAATTCATTGACCAATACCTTCGCCTTGGCGAATTGACATTAGCCTAGGCTCAGTCATGTCGATCTGTGGGTCTTATTAATTAGCGAATTGATTCAAGCAGCCTGCTGGGAGCTTAGTCTGGGGCGATCTAGTGTCAGCGTGTCCCGACTGGATGTTCGGCACCTGTACTTCATCTCGGGAGGTTGGTACGGTTTGGTCCTGGGTAAGCTATTGGTCCTTACGGTCGTGCAGGTTGCCACCGCCATCCGCGGTGCTATCATCCAGGCTAAGATGTCCGTTGTTCCAGTCCGCCGCGGTTACTGGGGCAACAAGATTGGTAAGGTGCACACAGTGCCTACCAAGGTCACGGGCAAGTGCGGCTCCGTAACTATCCGCTTGACGCCCGCGCCCCGTGGCGCCGGTATCGTGGCGGCGCGCACCCCAAAGAAGGTGTTGCAGATGGCTGGCATTGAGGACTGCTACACTTGCTCGCGTGGGTCGACCAAAACCCTGGGCAACTTCGTGCGCGCCACCTTCAACGCTCTGTCGAAGACCTATGGCTTCCTTACGCCCGATCTGTGGCGGGAGAGCAAGTACACTAAGGCCCCATTCCAGGAGTTCACGGATTTCCTGGCGAAGCCTACCCTGGGCGAGGCTAAGGCTGAAGCGTATGCTTACTAAGTGTACTTCGAGCATGTAAATCCTGCGGTCAAGCTTTCGCCATCTTCGTTCCGCACACTATCCATGGAAAAGCATGCCGCACCGCGAGCAATGTAACTTCGCTGCTGCGTTACCGGTTCTCTATGTCCCGTCTATGCCTGCCAGCCATTGCGCAGACATGCTCAAATTAGTCAGGGTATTTTATTACTCCGCATTCCTGCGATACTTCGATTGTGCCTGCCGTTTCCCACCACGAAGGAAAATGTTATGGGACTGATGGGATCGTTAAATTTCGCTGATCGGCGAAGCGCAGGAGCGGCCGTAGGATGTGCTCAACAGTGATTTAAAGTTGTTGGTATTTGAACACCGAATGGAGGGGGATGCATGTGAATCGCAGAACAGTACCCACAACGCTCTCATACGACCCTGAAGCTTGCGTGTATGATCGGACCGTTACCATGCGAATTGTATTGCCATTCCTGCACAGCCAGGCACGGCAGTCGGGCCCCAGGCGAACGCTTGTCTCAGCACCGGACCCACTTCCCTTGTGTTAGAAGGCGATGGATAGCTTGAAGAGAGTACCATATGAGATTTCTGATAACCCCTCGATAACTCGTGGCAGTGTCATCTAGACTTGCAAACATAATCATAAGGGGGCTGTGGGAATAACGAAAACTGTCGTGGTGAGCGCATGCTGTCGTACATCGCTGCTCATTACCAAGACTGTCAGTCGATAACTACAGAGCTGTCGTCTTGCAGGCATATGAACCTGAAGATCAGCTATTTCTTTTCGATATAAGAACAAGGACACAACGAGCACACAAGGCGACACATATCCGCATGACCCGGACACATGCTCCAAGGGTGCTGACACGGTCATACACAATTTGCTGCTGGGAGAGACTATTCTTTACTGGTTGCTGCAGAGCAACTTCACAAATCACGTGGGCGGAGCCGCTGCATGGCTCGTACCTAAGCTGATAGATATGACGTCTGTGGCCCTTGAGTTATGAATGACACGCACGGCTGAGCGCTATCGACTAGGAATGGCACTCGAAGCGCCAATCGACTCTCCACTACAGCCAGGCGTCCTTGCCGCATCGCAGAGCGCAGGATCAAGCCATGCAGAGACAACAGAGCTGTGGACACAGGGAAACGCGGCGGTCCACATGCTGCTGCGGCGGCTGCCGTATTGTCAACGCCCGCGTATGCATCTGACGTCGTGACGGCTTCCGTGCGTCAGGACAACCGCACGTCGTTGGCACTATGCTAGCGTTTATGCGAGCACGCCCAGGCCGCTTCGCGCTCGACTCGGCAGTGCAGCTTCTTTACAATTGTCAGGGTGTTCGACACCGCCGAATCCGACATACGGGTGCGCGCTGCGCGCAGTGCTGGTTGCAAAGGGCATTAGAGCGCCTTCGATACCTAGACGAGTATCATCGTTTCGACGGATGCCACTGGCCACTGGCGGTAGCTCCTTAAGTACGGCTGCGTCGAACCCAGAGGCGCCTAAAACCACTACAGGCTTATGTAAGTCGTGCAGCGAAGTGCCATGCAGGTGCTCGCAGGCGCCATCATACTCAAGTGCCTTCGCTGCTGCCTGAACCCCGGGACACAGATGGGGACACGTCCGCGACAAAAGATCCAGCATAGTGACCAAAAAGATAGCTACGAATTGGATGAGGCTTAGCTTAATCCAATAAGCGAACGTGAATTAAGCTGACAGGTGCCAAAGGCATAAACTCACACTTATAGTAACACACTAATGCACACGAGGCAATCTTCTTTTATAGGACAAAGATATAACAGCTTATAGTGTGCGCCTTTGAAAGGTAATGCCTTGGCAAGCCTGTACGGTCCGTACCTTGCTCCAGGGCACAGGGAAGCAAAAGTCTCTCAGGCTTCCTCAGAATTCCCCTTTCACACAGGCGGCAGCCTACATACCCAAACCGTGGCAGGTCCCTCATGGTGTCTTGCTGAGGAGGGCCCCAGCCTATCACCCTATCAAAAAAAACCGGGCAACCGGCAAAAAAAACAGTAAAAGCCTCTCGTGGGCACAAAAGAATATATTCTAGCCTTCTTTCCAACCACCCAACTTTTCATCTCCGACGCCGCCGACCGGCCGCGCGTCTCTCAGTAAAGAATGGCGACCACCGAAGCCGCCGCTCCGGCCGCACAGACGACCGCTACTCCTCTGACAAATTCGTCGCTCTACGTGGGTGACCTGGAGAAGGATGTCACTGAGGCCCAGCTGTTCGAATTGTTCTCTTCGGTAAGCTGATAAGCACGGCGGCGGACATCAAGTAGCGCTGGGTCCTTACTTGGCTGCGGCGCTCAACATCCTCAGGTTGGCCCCGTCGCCTCCATCCGTGTGTGCCGTGATGCCGTGACGCGCCGCTCGCTGGGCTATGCCTACGTCAACTATAACAGCGCTCTGGACCCCCAGGCCGGTAGGCAACCTTGGAGCTGGGCCAGGGTTTCAGGAAATACAGTATGTGAATTTTAAAATATATTATCAGTTAATTTTGGAAGAGCGTGGAAATGGCTTGAACGTCAACGAAGCTGTATGCGCTCATGGGCCAGCTGATGTCTTTTAGCTGGTGATCCTGATGCCTGAAATGGATTTGACTATTGCGTGCAGCGGAGCGGGCCATGGAGACGCTGAACTATCACGTATTAAATGGCAAGCCCATGCGCATTATGTGGTCGCACCGCGACCCCTCGGCCCGCAAGTCCGGTGTGGGCAACATCTTTATCAAGGTGAGGCGAGGGAAGGGGAAAGGCGGTTCCAACTAGTGAAGAGGGTGCTGCGATTTGGAGACCAAAGGGGGGGCTAGGAGGGGTGATGTGCAGCTTTAATGAAACTCGCAAGCATGACGGCATGCAGTATGAGCACCTGCATATGCTTGTTGGGCTTTAAACATCTTGGTTTTAGGCAATTTAAGCCTTGCGCTCAGGAGAACAAGCAGCGGTAAGATCCAGCAGCCTGGCTGGAGCGGATTTTCTGGCGAAAGCAGCGATTCGTCAGTTGCATTTGGTCTCCATGGTGTTGCAGTGTTATGGTCTTACAGCAGCATGCTATCAGAAATATGGCGTCCCCTGGTATCGGCTACCAACGTAGGATCCTGGTTCCAGCCGACTACAAATGTTGTCCTGGGGGCTGCAGTGACCCCAAACGACTCAGCAGTGGAATAGGGGACCGTCTGATTGTCAGCGCGCAGAGGACCGTGATACACGTTCGGTAATGGTTTCCGTGGTCGAGGTTCGGTGCCCCGGTCCCTGTGGCAAAGTTATGTTCCATCAGGGAACGAGAAGTTGATAATGTGGATGTGTGTTACATGGTTGATAATGTGGATGTGAACGCAACAAGTTGCCCTTCATGGATTCGGGTCTCTTAAATGTTGGGTGGATGCAAGATCCCCACGTGGATTGGTATTTCACGCTCTTGCATCCCCGTGCTGGGAAATATCCCCGGGAATGGACGCAGAAGGTGGACTGATTGGGTGTATCTCCTTCCTGTATGGGTAACATGTATAAAATATCATCATCTGCCACGGAACTAGATATCTCTTCTTGGCATGAAGGAGGAAGGGGCGGGCGCGGGTCTGGCAACTCGTGAAACTTTAGAGTTCGGCTGCCGGTGTTGTAGATGTTCCCTTCAAGGATTTTGTCAAACGGTCTGCATTATTGCATGTCCAGGTATGTTCCTAGTTTGGTCGGTAAATCTGATCCCCCGCTCCATATGTATTCCCTCGCACGTTGCCCTGCCCAGAACCTGGACAAGTCAATCGATGCTAAAGCGCTGCATGACACTTTCTCCGCGTTCGGCAAGATCCTTTCTTGCAAAGTGGCCACTGATGCGAACGGCGTGTCTAAGGGCTATGGCTTCGTGCATTTCGAGGATCAGGCTGCTGCTGACCGCGCTATTCAGACGGTCAACCAGAAGGAGATCGAGGGCAAGATTGTTTACGTGGGCCCCTTCCAGAAGCGTGCTGACCGGCCTCAGGTGGGGCAGCAAGTAGAGTGGATTGTTTAGACGGTAGCCCTTTAATACGGCATCATATCTTACCCTGAAAAATTCTGTAACTTCCCGCAGGGCAAGGATGTCTACACCAATGTGTTCGTCAAGAATCTGCCCGCGGAGCTCGGTGACGATGAGCTGTCTAAGATGGCGACAGAATTTGGGGAGGTGACCAGCGCCGTGGTCATGAAGGTCCGTATTGCGATGCGATGCAACGTGAAAGTGCAGTTGTAGCTGCCTGGTGGGCTCGCGTCAGTGCAAAGCAGATTGCCCTAATCGTGCTTGGGTTTTCGTACATTAACGAATTGGTGTGTAATCCGAAAGTGGGGGCTCCTTTAATTACGCTTGGGAGCGCGCAAGCGTATCGGCAGTGTAGTGGGCCTTAAGCCAGTGAGCAAATGCCGGCTGGGGGTAGATGTGTTTGCGCTACCGCCCTTAGGTGCAGGCGTGGTCGAGCACTAGTGGCCCCCAGCAATTCGTTAGATTGCGAACAGGATGCAAATACAGGTTACGGTCATCGCTGTGGTAATTGCTAGCGAGCCAAGTCAGGAAATCGAGCGTAAACTAAAATCCCAGGAGTCAGCCTTTTTTCAATTACGCGTACTTGGCTGTTGTGAAACAGGACGAAAAGGGCAGCAGCAAGGGCTTCGGGTTCATCAACTTCAAGGATGCTGAGTGCGCAGCCAAGTGCGTTGAGGCTCTGAACGACAAGGAGATCGGCGGCAAGGTGCTGTATGCGGGACGCGCCCAGAAGAAGACTGAGCGTGAGGCGATGCTGCGCCAAAAGTGAGGATGGGTAATGGATTCCAGTGGGAAGGGCTGCTACACGTGGTCTTAAGCCGTGTCCAACAAGCCAAGGTCCAAAACTTACATGTGGATTTCTTTGTTTTGCAGGGTGGAGGAGAGCAAGCAGGAACGGTACCTCAAGTACCAGGGCATGAACCTGTACGTGAAGAATCTTGCCGATGAGGTTGATGACGACGCCCTGCGCGACCTCTTCACCAGCTGCGGCACCATTACTTCGTGCAAGGTGCGTCTATGCTGCGGGATTATGGGAAACGGATCTCAGCGATGTTCCGGACCGGTATGTCTCCATGATAGTTGTGTTTTGCGAGGCACAGTTTGATTTTGTGCAAGGGCGCATGGACGCCTCATGCTCAGTTGTAGCGGTATTGCGTGTGCAAACAAGTTTGGGCATTGGAAAGCAGGATGCCTTCCTGAATATCGTGATAGACCTGGACACTCGATTAGGTTAGGGGACTTACTTAGCAAGCAATGTGCGGCCTCTGTGAAGACTTCCTTGTAGGCATCTTGATGCTTCGTTCCGTAAAACGTTTATGGGCATTCCGACGTAGCGGCTCTTCAATTGACCTCCCTTCAGGTCATGAAGGACACCAGCGGCAAGTCCAAGGGCTTCGGGTTCGTGTGCTTCACTAGTCATGATGAGGCCACCCGCGCCGTCACGGAGATGAACGGCAAGATGGTCAAGGGCAAGCCCCTGTATGTCGCTCTCGCTCAGCGCAAGGACGTGCGCCGCGCACAGCTGGAGGCCAATGTGCAGAACCGCCTTGGCATGGGGGCGATGACTCGCCCGCCGAACCCCATGACTGGTAAGGGCTGACTTCTGGAGGGGTTGATAGAAACCGTTTGGTTATGGGCGCGTCCGCATCTTCGGACATTCCATCCCATCAGTGTACAGCAAGGGAGCTGCAGGAGGGAGTTTTTCGCTTCAGCAATGCAAATAATTCTTGAGCGGCGTGTCTTGTCCCTCGCAGGCATGGGGCCATACGGTCCTGGTGCGATGCCGTTCTTCGCTGCTGGACCTGGTGGCATGCCTGCTGGACCTCGCGCTCCTGGCATGATGTACCCGGGCCCCATGATGCCGCCGCGCGGCATGCCTGGCCCTGGTCGTGGCCCGCGTGGCCCCATGATGCCGCCGCAGGCGGCTGCCTTTGGGCCCATGATGGCTCCACCAATGGGTCCCGCCCGCGGCCGCGGCGGCCGTGGCCGTGGTCCCATGATGCCCATGGCACCGTACCCGGGCCCCGGCCCCGTGGAGTTTCCGGGTGGCGGCTTCCAGGGCCGTGGCCGTGGGCGCGGCGTCCAGGGCCGGGGCGGCCAGGCTGGTGGCCGCGGTGGTCAGGGCGGCCGGAACAGTGCCAATGCCAATCAGCAGGCGAACGTCAATGCCGCCAAGGCCGTGGAGTCTCCAATTACAGTTCCTGCGCCATCTGTCGCTGCTGCCTCTGTGCCGGTGCCCGCTGTTGCTGTGCCCGCGCCGGAGCCGGAGGTTCCCGCTGCCCAGCAGCCGCTGACCGCGGCCGCTTTGGCCGCTGCCGCCCCAGAGCAGCAGAAAATGATGATCGGCGAGCGCCTCTACCCGCAGGTGGCAGAGCTGCAGCCTGACCTGGCTGGCAAGATTACCGGTATGCTGCTGGAGATGGACAATGCCGAGCTTCTGATGCTTCTAGAGTCGCATGAGGCGCTAGTTGCCAAGGTGGATGAGGCTATTGCTGTGCTGAAGATTCACAACGCAATCCCGGAGGTGCCGAAGGCGTAAGGGCTGAGTCTGTTGCTGCATGTTAAGCCGGAGCTCTCCGCCGATGCTGTGCTTCGGCCTGGGTGGTATGGATTCCGGCTGTGGTGGCGACTGCTTATGTCTCTACGGCGATGGCCTGGTTGCGAAGATGAGCTACGGTATGCAGGGCAACGGCGTAAATTGAAGCTTTGCGTCGTAACGAGTGTGTACGTTGCTTGTTGAGTCATCTTTCCAAATTCTATTGGGTGTAAGGTACGCTTGTGGCAGGCTCATTCCCACGGTTGCGGCAATATGCAATCAATTGCGAAGGACAGGTTGTCGGAAGTGAAGGTGGATGGATCAGTGCGACATTGCTGTCGGATTTCCAGTTCGGTATTTCCTTTAAAGTAGCTGAACATGTTCGATTGCATCGTGCTGTCGTGGATCAGATATTTGGAAAGGAATACCGGGTTGTTAACGAACTGGCCAGATGCTATAGTTCCGTGTATCAATCCTGTAAAAGCCGGGTCTCTAAATTTTCTTTACATCCGTAAAAAACTGGTGTATAATCTACAGCAAAATTTTATTATTGGAAATATTCTAGAAACAACCTAATAAATTCTCAATAATCTATTTCATTACTTGAAATAATGTCGTAGAATCTGTGCACAGCAAGAATCAACTCAGTTTTCAAAACTTCAAACTTTTATATAGGTGCTACCACGAACCTGCCCCTACCATTCCGGACCAGATTAAATCCACCGGACACGAATAAACGACTACCCATAATTAGACATCAGTTCACCACACATCCCGCTGATATCGACCATAATCTGACAGCTCCTTCATGATCGACTCAGCCTGCGTCCCCGTGCAACCTTTCGTGTTCTGCACCAATGAAATGAACGCCTTGTGCACGTCCTTAGCCATGTTCTTGGCGTCACCGCAAACGTACAAATGCGCGCCGCCCTCTGAAATGAGCGGCCATAAAGCTGCTCCCTGGCTCTCCAAATGGTGTTGCACGTAATCCTTGGCAGCTTGGTCCCGGGAAAAGGCGAGGTGAAGATTCGACAGAACGCCCGAGGCCACGTAACCCTCCAGCTCCTCCTGATATATGTAGTCATGATGCCGCGAGCGACACCCGAAAAATAAATGGGCGGGACCTAGTTCCACACCTGCAAGAGATGCATAGCGTGAGGGACGCATGATGCATTGAAGGTGCATAATGCGCGAACAAACACGACTTAAGAACTCCCGTATATAAATCCCTGGTCCCAGGTAGGAAAGCATTAGCCTAGCCGTCGAAATGTTTCGATTCTTTAAGTAATACTGCCTTCTTAGGATTGGCCCCACTTAGCACCAAGCCAACTAAGTTTTATCACCCCCCTAATGTTAACAGCTCACCCGATGCTAGCTGTGTTGCGCGTTCCTGAAGGAAGCCACGGAAAGGTGCGAGGCCTGTGCCCGGGCCCACCATAATGAGCGGTGTCTTCGGTGACTGCGGCAACTTAAACTGCGAGTGCCGCACAAATACGGGCACGACTGCGCCCATTCCATGCCGCTTCAGCCACGTCGAGCAAACACCCTCGTGGACGCGACCCGTAGGCATCAGGTCGCGCACCACTGCGCAGGTAATGTGAATGCTCGTAGGATGCTGCTTGGGCGAGGAAGATATTGAGTAGAATCGTGGCTGAAGGCGCGGCGCGATGCAGCCAAAAAACGCTCCGATAGTGGGCTTTGCGGACGGGAATGCTTGCAGAACCTCGAGCAGGCTGCGGTGCGGTTTCCCAATAAACTCGGCATAATCCTGTTTCCCCAGGGACGAGCCCAGGTGCGCCAGTCGCGCGGCTTCCTCCCGATCCGCAGCGAAGGTCGACAGCGCCAACAGGGCATCGCGATGTGGGCTGGAGAGTACATCAGCAAAGTAGGAAAGCGCCGTACGGATGCTAATCGGCCCTGGGAATGGAGGTGGCAAATCGCTGCTTCGACCACTGTCACCAGAGCTAGTGCTTCGGGGCATGGACAACACGATGCGCGCGTCCAGGTCGAAACCCAGAAGGTCCGCGACTGCCTTCACGGCAGCTTCTCCGTTCTGGGCATAGAGGGCAATGTGGTCACCAGCCTCATACGAAATACCGGAGCCGCCGACGTCCACCTCCACATGCACGCAACTGCGGTCTGATTGGCTAGTGTGCAGCTCCCGCACAGCCGTAATCTTGGCCCAAAACGGGCTATGGACATCCTTGCCGGAGCCGCTGGGGAAGGCTGCCACCTCACGCGTCTCCATGCTGCGTACGACATCAACATCGTAAGAAGGCACGCATATAGGTGCAGCGTGATGAGCACCATGGTCGACGCGCGTGCCAACAAGCTGGGACTTGTCCAGCACGTCCAGCAGCTCCGCGCACCATTTCTCAAAGTCATCATCAATGACGCCATCGTCGTCGCCATCACCGCGACGGACGATTGGTGTTGCGCCGCACGTTTTAAGCGATTTGTACACCTTCTTGCCGACGGCATTAAAGTGCTCGTACTGCTTGTTCCCCAGGCCGAAGACGGCGTACGAGAGACCCTGTGCAATACCGGTTGAACACCCCGACGCGGGTACAGCGGTCTTGTAACTTCGCAGAGAATAACTTGCATGGACATATGCGACAGCTGCTATTGCGCTCTAATTGCAACTTAGAACAACACTTAGGGGAGGTATTCAATAAATGCAATTGGCGCCTTTACGTCAGGCTCTGCGCGCAACAAGATAAATGCAACATTAAACCCATTCATTCATACCAACTTAACATAAAGATTACATGGACCTCAGACTAACTCCACAACCTGCAAGAAAGGCTCCCTTCCTCCGCTCTCCACTGCTTCTGCCTCCTTTAGCAACCAGGAATAGAAGACTGCTGCGTTGTCAGTGGGCTCTCCATCTCCGTATGTGGCCATGCAGAACACCACAAACTTTTCCGTGACGAGTTTCTGGTCTGCCTTGTACGTCTCCACATCGCGCACATCCACCACAGTGCTATCGCCATAACGGCTGCGCAGGTCGTTTCCAAGTTGTTTGGAGAAGCGCTCAGCTGTGCCCGTTTGAGTACCATAAAGAATCCTAACGACGGGCTTGCCAGGGTCGTCCGCGATTGACGGCCGCGGCAGAGCGTAGCCGTTAACGCCAGCCGAAGGCACTGGAGCAGTGCCTTTTAACGTCTTCCTACGAATTGAGAGCAGTGCTAGAGCCGCCACCACCACAACAAAACAAACAATCAACAAAGCTTGTGAGTCCATCCTGATGGCAGGTTTATATTAGCCAGTATGACCTAGCTACTTATAGCATTCCCTCGGTTCGGCAATTATACAACATATCAACAAGGTTTGCACCATCGTTAAAGTAAATTGAAGGTGACCTATCATTATTAGGCAGTCAGATGTCGGATCGTACCGTCCAAATTGCTATTTACCTAATAAGCCCCCATGGCATCTTTGCATAATCTCCACACAGCTGCTTTACAACTGAGCAAAATCATTTGGTCATGTCAATCATTTTACTTAGTCCCTTACCATCGTGCGTATAGCTTTCTATGGTATCAGTTGTGCGGACCGCGGGCCCTAGGAATGTAGGAGACATCGATGCTCATGACCACCTAATTTTCTGTCAAGTTTGACCAAATGATCCTAGAGGCATTAAGGAGGCTTTTTGTTGATCCGTGTATGACCCTTTTTGATTAGTGACCGTCGACAGCACGTGCGGCTGCCAGCGATATCGGTCATGGCGGGCAAGGAGAAGCGTCGTTATATCAATTACCGGGTGCGTTTCCTCCGTCCAAGGGACATATGGCAGAAGTGCGCTGGCGCGCCTTAACAACATATTCCATAGGCTTGCCTGCTGATTTGCGTTTTGCGAATTGTTAAGCGGTGGTTTCTGGTTATTAACATTCGGTAAATATGAATTACGCAGGTCGACGCTTATTTGCGCGACCGATTTCTCCAGTCGGGGCGGAAGCACAAGCCCCGGGAGCTATGTGGTGGCGGCGAATCCCTGATGCGGTGCTTCAACCACATTAAGTTTTGCATTGTCTGCTGCGCGTCACTCTCTCAGGCGGTGGTGAGGCTATCGAACCGTCGCCGCAGGGCCCCGGGACGTGGTTTCCGTGCAGTTTTGTATACCCCCTCCCCATCGAAATCCCCTGTAGGCTCCATGGATGCTCTGTGCCGTAGAAGTCTTAATCGTGCTGCTTATCTACTTCATGGCCACGTCGAGGTCCCTGGTCATACACCACCACCGCTTCTCTTTTACCCGGAGCTTGGAGGACATCGTTGGGCTGTCTTGTACCCGCGCTGCAGTACTGAGCCTGGCCTATGCTGTCGGGCAGCGCTCCGTGCACAGGTGGGTTTGTGTTCCAACCGCAATCGGGAACCTGGGTTTGTGTTCCAACCGCAATCGGGAACCTGTACGTAAAGGATTGTCACTGTCAGGCAAGTTGACCCGTCCGCATTATCGGGATCACTCTTCAAAACTGCGTGTATGCCCCACCCCACCCAACTCCGCCTCGTAATTGCAGGCCGTATCTGTATGCCGCATACCTGTTGGCGATTGCATGCATCCCCTACATCGCCATGAAAACCATGTTATTCCGCTACGGGTCGGACAAAGTAGCGGCGGCTGCTATCCTGGTGATTACGGGGCTGAGCAGCGCGTGCCATGTCTTGGCAGCCAGGTGAGCCCTTTGCACAGGGCCATGTATAGGCCGGCAGGGGGGTGGCGTAGACCTAATGCGTAGACCTAACCTGATGCCTGCCTCGCCTTGGTGCGGATGGCAGTGACGAAGAGGGGTGACCATATCAGGACATGTATCAGCCCATATATACCTTATTGCAATGCCTTGGTGACGTTTATCGAAAGTTCCGCATGCGCTGATCGTGTCATGGCCAGAATTCTGCGCTTGAATGGCTTTGCTTTTCTTGTTGTGCTTCCAAAGCACTGACCTTACTTCCGGACCGGCCCGCACGAACAGACGCACTGTGGACTGGGCTCGGCGGCGCTACCAGATGGGTCTAGCGGGCTTTGGCATGCCATGGGAGGAGGGCGAGGACGCGTGGCTTGCAATGCGGCGACCCGACTTGGAGGACCTGACTAAGACCAGCGATGGCGGCGGCCCCGACGCATCAGACGACGTCCCGGCGGAGATGCTCGCCGATGACGATTCCAAGTTTTTGGAATTGGAGCCGGGGCTCAAGGTGCATTACAAGGAGGTGGCGCCACCATCCACGGCAGCCACCATCGCGGCTTCACCCTTCGGTGGGCCGGATGGCGCCACAACGGGCATTGTGCTCGTGCATGGCTTTGGTGGTGGCGTATTCTCCTGGCGCCATATCATGGAGGCACTGGCAATGCAATGCCATTGCAGGGTGATTGCGTTTGACCGCCCGGCTTTCGGTGAGTCGGTTAATCAAAGGGCTTAGGGCTGTCGGCTTGTACCGTGCCCTCTCTCGGGTCATCTGAAGGTAACACGGTAGAGCCTGAACATGAACAAGCATATCTAACCCGACCCAACCCCATGCAACCCAACCTGACCCAGGCCTGACATCGCGGCCAAAGGCCACCGAGCAGAACAACCCTTACACGGTTTCATCGCAGTCGCAGCTGCTGTTGCAGCTCTGCAGTGCCTTGCGGCTACGGCAGGTGGTACTGATGGCTCATGCGGACGGGTGCCTCGTGACACTCCGGGCGGCAGCCACATCCGCCAGGTATGGCTCGCAAAAGCTTATTCCGAAGTAAAAGGGTGGGACAAGCCGTGTGCCATGACGTCTGTACGGTGTGGTTTAAAGGTATGCTGGTTAACTTTGCGAGAGGATGAGCTCTCGTAGCACCGACGTAATGCCTTCAACTTGAGACGGTAACTCTCCTTGAAACGTTGCATCCTTGAGTAATGTCACATGAACATGAGCACATTTATCCGCTGTAGCTTACTCCTGTCCCCTCGCTGCACGCGACCGTGTGTGGTAATGTTGGCCACAGCTTCTATCAACAACGGGGCATGTACCTGCACCCACAGCAGCTCATGGCACCGCAGCTTCCGGCGTATGAAATACCTCATTACATGACCTCGACCTTCTCCGTGGCACTTAAGGCCCCGGAGCGGGCCCGGACGGCGCCGTCGTCCTCCTCCTCGGACGACTCGCCGAAGCTCATGCCAGAGGCGCCCGGCTCACCCCCTCCTGAGCAGCTCCTGTCGTCCTGTCACCATGCGCAGCTGCTGCCGGCAGGTTCTGGTCAGGTTAGCCTTTTGCCCCAGGCGCTGTCCTCTGGGGGTGGAGGCGGTGGGGGCGCCCTGTCAGCGGCCGCCTTCGCAGCCGCTGGGAGCGGGGATTTGGTCCTTCCGGCACCCGGGGTCCCCTCGCACCAAGTGTCGTCCGCGTCGAGCGGCCCTGTCATCCTGGTGGCGGAGCCGGAGGTTTGCAGGAGCGTGGTCGCGGCTGAGGAGGTGGCGCGTGCGGGAGGCTCCGCCCATCAGGGCGGAATGGCGCAGGGTGGGTGAAACCCGTGTTAAGGTGTTGCTGTATTTTTTAAGGCACGGTGGAAGGCTTGCATAGCGCGGATCCGTGCAGCAATGCGCTAGGAATTTGCCAACCGCCCAGCAACTGAGCAGATCTTTTCTTGTCGGAGATGATGGGCGGTCTCGGTCAAAAGATGTTTGCCCTCTGTGCGCTTGGTACCTGGTTCAAGTTGACCGACCCACCGCCGTTCTCTTTCGTCCGGTGTTCCGGTGGGGCCCCTTTGTTGCAGGTTTCACTGCCACGAAAGGTCCGGGGCAGCTAGGCGCGGGAATGGGGCCACACCAACACGCAAGCCTAGGCGGCGCGTCGCATCATCACCACACTCACCACCACCACACACATAGCTTTTGCATGGGGCTGGGCTCGGGCTGCGTGACCTTGGGAACTTCAGTAGTTGACTTGGAAGCTGGCACGGCGCGATGTGACACGCTGGAGATGGACCAAGCATCCACCACGAGTACCTCCTTCACTGCGGCACTATCGACCCAAGCTCACCATCGGCGCGCACAGTCAGTGCCGGGGCCCGTGGGCGCCGGGAATGGGTGAGTGGCCTGACATCGGCGGGCTGAGATGAGGGCAGGAGTTTCTTAGTAGGTGCAGCGGAGATTCCATGTTTTGTGACCTGCTTGATGCCGCTTTCATCCTGCGTCGCCCTAGGCACATCATCAGCATTTACTTATCTTCCCCGCATTGTCTATTTGCTTCGCTTCACGCGACTCAACCTCCGTTCCGCGCACTGCAGCTGCTCCACGCGCTCATCTGAGGTGTGGGAGGCGGCCAGCTGCTGCAGCAGCCAGTGTGCGCACCCGTACCAGCATCCCCAGCCCATGCCGCGGGTGCTAGGGCTGGTGCTGCTACACCCCAACCTCAGTGGCGTCATGGGCCCGACCTTCTTCCGCATCCTAGCGCGCTCCAAGCTAGGCAGGTCCATCCTGAGGCCACTGCTGCGTAGTGAGGTGGGCGAGGTGGCCAACCGCCGCGCCTGGCACAACACCGACAAGCTCACTAGCGAGGTAGGCGGGTTCTGTTACTTTGCACAGGGCATGGGCGGCTTAAGTGCGAGTATGTTACACGGTGGGGGCTCATTCAAAGAGGTCCCTCACCCAAGTCATGCAAGTTCTAGTCCAGCCGAAGGCCCATAAGACCTGCGAAGGTGGTTCACGTGCCATCGGGAGGGCATCGTCTGATCGGGGTTAGCTGGAGGAGGTGAGGGGCAAGGACGTGAGCAACGCCGGCTCGCATAGGGTTGTACCCTTGTCCGTATCTGTATCTACGTTCTCGTGTTCAATCTGTACGGCGCGGTCAACATGAATCCCCATGAACGTATGAAGGTCGATGAGAAACTTGCCATTGAGGGCCGCGGACATGCAACCGACGCAGGTGCTGGAGCTTTACAAGACGCCCCTGCGGGTGGAGGGCTGGGACGCAGCACTAATCGAGACGACTAGACAGCGACGGGAGTCCTGTCAGGGCGACCTGCCCTCTTACTGCAGCAGCGTTGAGTCCATCCCGACGCTGATAGCAACAGGTGCACGCGGCGGGACGTGGGATGGGACATTTGCGTACGACAGGCCATCCCTTGTTGAACACGCAAAAAATGTAACGCACCCCTGTTTGTTACTCGTTATCGGCCAGCCGCGTTAGCCACCAGGTACCGCGACTGTTGCCGACCATCCTTGCCTCATAAAAGCATGGAGTCAATTTGAGATTACCTGGCATCAGAAACCTTGACGTGTCCCAACCCCCTGCGGGCTCAACCACCTTCCGATCTCTACGCAGGTGAGCACGACCGCATTGTGCCGCCCAGCAAGTCGGAGAGTCTGGGGACAGAGCTGCCTCACGCCCATCTAGCAGTGCTCCACGACTGCGGCCACCTGTCTCACGAGGAGGCCCCCACTGCGTTGCTTGAGCACCTGGTGCCCTTCTGCGGCGAGGTTCTCTGCCACTCGTACACGTACGCGGCAGGCGGCAGGGTAGGCTTGGCACCCGCTGCGGTAACCACGCCCGTTGCGGCATATGTACGGAGTTAGAGTTTTGGAAGTAGCGTGGCGTCCACTCGTGCGGTATAACCCCCAGCCTAATCGCCGTAGCGATTCAGGCGGGCACCAGGTGGACAAGCTGCATTATTGCCAGGCTGACGCGTGCATGAGACACGGGCGCGCTGCATGCTACTGTTGGTAGGTGGTGGCTCGGGTTTCCATTATTGCTGCTACTGTCGCTGCTACTGCCCCGGCGCAGCCTCATATGACGTGGGCGCCGTACGTTGCCGTCTGCTTGGCGCCTGGCACCTCGCTACTTCGTGCTTGTTGAGTGATTGCCGTTGACAGGTGTTTGGCAGACAGACAGACAATTATTGTGACAATGACAAGCCTGAACCGGTAATTAGGAGGCGGGGAGCATTGGAGGTGTGCGTTTCCTTTGGTTCGCTGTGTATGCCAGAAACAGCCTTGTTGTGGGAGGGCATGTTTCCTTATTCACCTGAATTGAGCGTTGCGCGTGTGGGGATGTCTTGCAGATAGATTTGGCGTTGGAAGGTGGTCGTTGACTGGTCTGGTCGGGTGAGAGTCAGGGCGGTCCTGACCATCAACGCAACGGAACCGCGTTTATGCATCGCCGTACGCCGCCGGGGTGCATCTAAACTTTTTCCAAGCCCTTGCACGCAAAGGGTCGGGAACCGGCAACTGTGCATGTCACTGCAGCATGGCGTGTTGCTGAGCGGGCCTATGAACTTCATTTTTGAGTCTTGGGTCCTGGAGGATTCGATTGCGGGATCCCCAAACCAAGGCCGGTGCTACGCGGTCACCATAAGGGTTGCTGGTTGCTGTAGGAAAGATTAGGGTATGATGGGCTCAAGGTGGGGATTGCTTGGGTGCTCACGTTCATCTTTGTTGGTTCTGGGCCTTCCTCCAGTTGTGTTCTCGTGGCCTTGACTAAGTCGGCAAACCAAGGTAACCAAATAAGGCCGCATGGCATAGCAGCGGTGGCTGCTTGCTAACAAAAATCTAGGAGACGGGTATGGGGACGTCTACAGAGGGGCAGCAAGCCATAACTGGGGATCGAGGCGAGGGGTGAATTAGGTCTGACGTACATGTGGGGGGCTTGCTTTCAGCACAAATTTCCGGGGTTTGTTGTACGGTGCCGAGCTGTTGCATGACGTGCTGTTAACTACTTATTAACCGATTGCCTGACCCGTCCTTCGTTGGGGAAAGTGTGGTTCGGGCCTTGTGAAGTCGTTTCCGTGCAGATGAGATGACGCATCACACGAATAGGTAGGTCCTAGCTGTTGGTTGATTTCGACCCATCATTATCGTTCGACGTAGACTCTTGATTCTGTTTGCTTTATTTCTTTCGATGTCTTGAACGATGTTAGCTTATTGCTGCTGTAGTGATGCAGTGACGGTGGACATAGGAATGCAAGTGGACGTTTGGCAACGCGTGAATTGATGAATTGGTCAGTGGTGTACAGTGCTCATGTGGATAAAATACTGTGCGTTTGCCTGGTGTTCGGAACGAGTCCTGCTCCAGGGACGGTCTGTGGGTATGGCTGTACGGTTGGACGTGCCTTTTTAACGACGGAGGCAACAAAAGGCTCGGCGGTCGCAAGCTTCCTTGTCGTAGGGAAGACAAGTCAGGGATTTCAGGCCCCGCATACCACTATTGGCTGCTTCAATAAATTACAGCGCGTAACGCAGGTCAACTGTAACAAGATGACGTCTGCACAGCCAAACTAGATACTTTTTCGAACGTCAATCGGTGCATGGCCCTGGGTTACAGCCGTGCAACCCTGTCACAACACCGGCGACAGTCGACGGGCACTATACATCTACCCGGATACACATTGTCATTAGGGGGCGTGGCCTGTCCTTGCACGACAGTGTGCAACTCTTTTTAAGCCATGGGAACAAGGATAAAGGGCCCACGGGCAGGTCGTAGGTTGACCTAGCTCTCGGCGTCCGCGTCCTTCCCAATGCTCGTCATCCGACTCAGGGGTCCATGCGTATGAAGCGCGGGCGCACACAAGGGAAGGCTCCCTGTGTACACAGTTACGAATAGCCCAACATGCACTGTGCAGGTAAGCTGCTTATACATACCCAACTTCCCTTCTCATACCAAGACAATCCACAAGAGGCGCGTCCACCGCTTTTGGCCAGACGTAGCCATACAATATTGGTTAACGACAGCTGGAAGTGCGACAATATCGGCTCACAAAAAGCATACGGTTTAGGGAACTATGGCGACGACACCCTTTGCACCTTTCGCATGTCACCTAGCGGCCCTACCTACGGTCCTCCTTGTGTGCCCAGCCCAACCTGCATGCTATACCTGCGTCGCTTGGCTGGGGTCCCTCGCACATCGCGGGTGCAAACACATACTATAAATGAGTGTCGTGCGTTACCAGCAGAAATGTACAGATCGGCCAAAGCATTATTGCACGCTATGCAGCGAGTTGCCGGCCACGCAAAGCACAGTGCACGTGTGCCAGCCAATTAGGCAAAGTGCACGATGTACTCGGGGTATGCCTGAGCAGCAGCACACTGCAGCTCCATTACCAAGTCGCTGGCGTACATACCCTTGGCCTCCCAGGCTGGGTCCTCGGCAGCCTCCCGAATAATATGCGGCACGAAGCGTCCTGCAGCAGCAGCCGCTGCGCGGCGCTTCTCGCTTGATTCCCTGACCAACTCCATATCCATTATCGAGTGTGCCTTGGAGACCTCGCCGCCGATGCGGCCTAGCTGCATTGTACCCGGGGCCACCCGGCACAGCAGTAGTGCGCAGCCCTTGCCGGTTGCTTCTGTCCCAGGAAGGCCTCTCGGCCAGGCGCTTGCCGACGGCATCGGCGTGTCCTCGCGCTTGTGTCTCCCTGCAAAAACAGCGGGGCACGCACAGAGAGTTCGGTCTTAGAAAACATAAAAACATCGACGCTGAGGCTACCAGCACGACACAGCACCATTGGATGCGACCGGACCATTGGCGGTTCCCCTGTTCGGGTTTACCGCACGGCAGTCGAGGCACAGGAACTGAATCTCGGCCAGACATGCTCGTAGGGCAAGCATGTTCGGGAGCAGAGTTTCGTACGGTGCTCTGCAGTGTACCACAGCGATAATAACCGCAAGAGTGCAAACGGCGACCTGCACACTTCTGCAGGCAGGTAGTTGAGGTTACTGGCCAATCCGTCGGCGCACCTGGGCTAAAAAGCGATGGAAGCGCTGAAAAAAGTGAGGGCACTCGAAAGGATGGCAACTTAAACCGACTGCTGGTGGGCTCCTGGGCAGAAATTGATGAAGCGGCGCCCGACCTGCTGTCCATTGTGCTGGGCACGACGGTGATGGCCGAGGTCGCTGTCGATGCCGGTGCCTCCACAACCGTGGGCGCAGATGCTTCTACAGCTGCTGGTTTAGCCTCAGCCACAAAAGGCTGCACCACCGGCTCCCCTCTTCGTTCCATGTCCTCTGCCTTTTCCAAAGCCCATGCCGCGTTGGCCATGTACAAGGGCTTCCTGCCATCATGCCGGGCCGGGCTCCTTACTGGCGGTCAGCCCTCGTTTTAATTTAACGTTTATACTATTTGAGAAATGGGCCAATGGCTCCTTCCATGCGGTTGCTGCGTGCTTCGTTGAAGCCAACAAACTTCCCGGGTGCATCATCTGCTGCCCACTCACCGTTCGAGGGATTTGAATCCCTTGGTCGCAATATTGGCCAATTCTGCCTTTGCCACGGGACACCACAGGTATCGCTCCTCCTGCTGTTGGGCGCCGCAATTCTTCATCTCTCCCCGCCTGCGAGTATGTCAACGGGTTCCAAGCCGCGAAGCGGGTTGAGGCAAAATTTGCTGAGCCAAGGGACAACCGCTACAGGTACCAGTCCGTAAACAAACCGCACCGCTGCCAATGGTGCAGCAAGCGCATATCTCCTCCACGTGCATGAACGTGCACCCTGTAAGCGCATCCGGGGCACGGATAGAGGACTTGAGCACTCCTGACTTCCGTACTCGGGGCCTTACCTGCTGTCGTACAGCTCCCGTAACGTTCGGTTGTTAATGCGCACGACGCAGACGATGCGTTCTCGGTGCTGGAGGCTATCCTCCTGGAGGAGGTTAGGCAAGCACGCCGTAGGCTTTACTAGGGGCATCCATGCAGCCAGGAGTCACTGCGTTAACAGACGGGGCCGGCTAGGAGATCGATCCAGGCCAAGCAGTAAGCCTAAATTGGCTTAAAAATCAACATATGCAGCATTGGGAACGTATTCGGGTAGGATTGGTTAAACCCTGCTTCGGGACACTCACTACAGAAGAACCCCAAGCGATTTTCCCACCTGAGATGCAGTGCCATGGAAAGAACCTCGATCACTCCTGCCTCACCTCGAAGCGTGTTAGCACGCGCTCTAGCTCCCGCTCCGTGGCATCGGTACCTACTGGCTCAGCAGCCGGATTGCCGTCACATGTTCCTGGAAAACCTATTTAATGAATTCATCGCACACGAACGCGTACATTGGCTAGTTGCTCATAAACTACTCAACATGAGTTCTCCATACATGCAAACCTGTGGAATGCCCCATTTACGGATAATGGGTATGTATAATGCCAACTAACTGTTTAGTTGCATGACTAATCAGCTGACTCTGCTATCTTCTCACGCGACCCACATCGCAATCCTCCGGATACACGTATATTTGTATGTTTTATCCGTTGTTTGAGGTCCTATTGTGGCACCAAGAACGGAATGCGCGGCGGCATTGCGAGACGCGGGATCATCCCGATGCCGCAGCGCATTCCTATTCCCGCCTATTTATTAGAAGTCAATAAAATTATCAGCGTGTATGGGGATAATGAATAGTCAAGAACGCAGGATACTAGAAACGCGTTCTTGGTTTTTGTTCAGTTCTCGCTGTCCTCCTGACCAACCGTGGCCAAGGCATGTTCTCTTGCATCCCGACTTACTGCTTAGCAGCACGTGTGTTTCAATGCCACAAGGTTGCCAGTCCTGAAGTGTCCACGCGACAAGTGAAGCACCATTCTTAGGCCTTGTGCAGTCGTCGATAGTCAGCGCTGCCAAGGCGGCTCCCGTTTGTGACGCTACTTCCTCAAAGATGTCTTGCGAATCCATGGATCCGTCCTTGTGCGATGTCTTGCGCTTTGCTCGTTTCCTCCTCCAAATAAGTAGGCCTGATGAGCGGTCCGCCGAGAATCTCGCCCTCGTCTTACGGTATTTGTCTGCCCTCGTGCTTCCTGAAATAATAGCGTTTCTTCTGTCTTCTGCTGTAGGTGTGCTCCGCCGTGTCAGTCGCTTTACAGGTGATTTCTTCTGGACCATTTGGCGGGGGACGGAGTCAACAACGTTACGTGAGAAATCTTTCCGGGATCTCCCTGCCCAGTCCCATGACTTCTCCGGTTTTGCGTCCTGGGCGTTCATGAGCATCCTATGATCGCGATTGCAAATCAGATAGGCAAGCCCCCTGTTCCAGGATATCTTGTCTCCCGCCAGCCTCCGGTCAGCTCTACACCCAACCTACCGCCATGTTCGTAATACTGAAAGTTTTTTCGGGATTTATGGCTGACGGAACCTTCTCACGCCAACAGGGAAGGAGTTGGATGGCGAGAAGTCAGAGCCGAAAGGAAACAAGTAGCTAGCACTTTTTTTAGTTGCTGTTTTTTGTATGGATGAACACGATAAAATCGCAAAGCAATATTGTGCATGAGAAACGACCGGTACCAACCGCAGCAATTATGCACACGAAAGAAGAAAACAACGACCTGGTTGATAAGTCCATATCATGAACAGGACGCTTATACTAATAACATTTAGCACCTTAAGTGATCATACATAGGCATTAAGCAAGTTTCTTGATGATAACGGTCCTAGGGCCGTTAGGAACCGGAAGTCTCGGAGCTACATACGTCGCATGCTTTCCATTTTGCATGAATCCAATACCTTATATACATCAGTTGCATAGGAATCATGGCATCCCTAGCCAGCCAGTTTATGCTGCATCACTTGCATGCAATCGTTTGCAATGGCTGGCGTTGTTTTTGGCATGCTGCGTCTGTGCTATGCAGAATTATATGGGACTGATGTACTGCGCGCTTATGCTCCACCATCTTGCATGGGCATACCGAGGTTATGTTTGTACCGCTGATGTTTAGACGTGAGATGTGCAGCATAAGATGGTACGTCATGAGAGGAGAAGCCGCTATTGACCGGTAAGCTACATATAGTATCAAGTCTACAAGCCTACATTCGACAGCCCGCGGCGCCAGACCTCAATGCTATCTCATACGCGGATTGCTCACGGACATGCATCACCTACTGAAGATTGCACACGACAAAATCGTGAGGCAAGCTACACATATGTGCAGACCACACATCTATGATACAAGCACATACAAGCACGGTGGTACAGGTGATGTACACACCCTGCACAAACAATACAATAAAAATGTTTCTGCCAAGACAAGATACACAAGGGCATAACATCACCGCTCACAAAACAATATCCTGCAGTACGCGCGAGATCGCTCCGACAGGCGGCACGCGATATCTGCTAGGCAACGAATTCAAACCGGTGTAGCAGGTAAGGACCTGACCCAATACGGTCCCGATTGCAGGTTCCCCTTCATCATTTAAAAGAGTGACCATCGTCATCACAATGACAATCATAATCAGGAAGACTACGAAGACATCGCCTGCAAAAGCACTTCTAACGGGACAGTGTCAGGCAACCTCTCACCTTATGCGCCCGCATGGCCTGCTCACAATTCCCACACCAATACATACTGATAACACCTGCCGGTAAATAAAAAGCATCATCAAGCTCCAGGAACCACCACTTTTATCCCCTCAACTCCCTCTGCGGGCATGGCTGCTTCCGCCTCCCCACTCGTCTCAGCAGCGGTATCATCCTTCACCTTGGCCCCCCCCTCCTGCCCGGGTGCCACTGCCTCCTGCTCGGGTGCCGCTTCCGCCTCCGCCTTCACCGCGGGGGTTGCTGCCGCCTCAGCACGCGCCAGCATCCAGTCCTTAATGTCCTTCCGCACCTGCTCCTTCTCCGGGCCATGCAGCAGCTCGTGGTACCCCCCCACCACCTCCTGCAGCGTCACATCGGTGCTAGATACGTGCTTGAGCATGTCCCGAAGTGCCTGTGTGCAGACGGGCACATGGGGGCGGGGGGGTTGATGGAGGGCAGAGGGACGCAAATAGGTATCATGCAGGTTAACGGAATGGAACGCACAATAGAAAGGAAACCAAGTCTCACCCTCCTACTACCGGTTTCTATTCCCTCCCCAAATCTAAGCCACGCGGCCGAGAACCTCCTATTGAACAGTGGAAGGTCTTCCCCGCTGGAGGACCGGTACGGCCTATGGTTCTTGTCGCCTGCACGTAGCTTCCCAACACCTGGAGACGTTGGCACACCCCAAACACTTAGCCAGACGGCCGGGAACAACGACGCGCGACAAAACACGGCCATGGCCCTACCGGCAGACTCGTGCAGCGGTCTGATGTGCCGTGTACGGCGTAAATGGGCAACTTCAGGTTGGCGCGCTTGGCGACCAGTCCACGGAAGCCCTGCGGAACCGGCCATGCGACCAAGGTGGCCAAGAGAGGTGTGACGCACGATGCTGACCGTCGGAGGCGGACCGCAGCACAACACGGGGAGGCGGCCTTTGCAGCCAAACAAACAACATATTTCACCGTCAAGGGAGCAAAAATAGCTGGCTGCAACAGCTACCCAATCTATCCAGGAGCAGCCGCGCCGCAGTTCTTCCTATTACCGACCCCGACTCGCCTTGAGCACCTCATTGCCGGACAATGCTCGCACGTTGCCCTTGTAAATCATGGGATCCTCCAGGTACTCCTTCACCTGCGGCAATACCAGCAGCAGCAGCAGAACGACAGTAGCGATGCCGCTTAGACAGTGTCGTCCCCTCCTTTCCTCCATGAGTCTCAGTCCTCCGGGGCATTCCTGCGCCCGCGTTTTGTCCTCCGTGTCCCATGGCCTGGCTTCTCTCCCACGCCAAAATGCCCCCACCCTCCAACAATCCGCACCACGTCCGGGTCCTGGCTCATGTCCTCTGGGCGCACTGCAGGCACCAGCTTGGCCCGGGGGAGGAGAGCCGCCAGTATATTACCCAGAGCTGCCTGAATACTGTGGAAAGGGGTTGATGCAGGGTCGGGTTGTGAAATCAGGCGGAAGCAAACCCTACTAAACAACGTAGCAACATGCACAGCATGGGGTTTAGGTGCGTCAATCTTGAGAGCGCCAGGAGGAACGACGCCTCGAAACGGTGAGGAGGGCCCCGGACGCATCCATCCGGGCGGATCGGCGCGTAAGCCATGTCGGCACGATGGTATGGGCCCCTATCAGCACGGAAGGCTAAGCAACGCATCCTCGACCGCTGCCGGGAAACAGCTCAGCTTAAGCACCCAGCACGCCCAAGGTGGAGCAACAGTTAGCAACGCGCGCATCCGCACGCTGCGATAGCGCCGTCACACGTACCGCAATACGGGCGTCCATTCCACGTCGACAGCTGCGAACAGGGACATGGTGCAAACCAGGATTAGGAAAACAGAAGCCGGTGGAAGGCCGGTGGAAGGCGTGGTTGGTGCGGGTGATTGCATGCCCTGGGCCTGGCCCACACTAAGGTCACCGAGCCCTGTGTTTTCATAGCCCACCATCCAATCAGCCCCTCTGCCACACGTGCTTCTCCGCCGCCCAACGCACACGGCACACACGCACAAACACGCGTGAGCGCCAAATGGCCGAAACGCCAGACCTAAAGATCTACAGATCTTTAATTGATGAGCGCCGCCTTCCTGCCTCCTGTTTTCTCCTTCGGCATGTCAGGTACAGGTCGCTCAGACATGACACTAGCTCGTGTCACCAAAGATGCAGGTCACGGGAGACAGGAGCACAGAAGTTTTAACCGCCAATGCTGGCTTACCATTAACGCACACATGCATCGCTTTTTTGTACATCGTTTCCCGTAATTCCCAAAACTCCACCAATCCTCTTACCTGGTGACTGCAGGATAAGGCCCTTGAAGGCTTCTGGTCGCTCCAGAGCCGCGTACGACGCCACAAGGCCACCTAGGCTGTTGCCGCCGATGAAGACGGGCGCGGTGATGGCCTTCTCCGCTAGTGCCGGCAGCAGCACCTTGTCATGATACATGAGGGCGTCCTCCACCAGGTGAGAGAAGCGGCGCACCAGACCGCGACCGGCGTCATCCAGGGGCTCCGAGAGGCCCATGCCGTGCGCGTCAAAGCCGAACACGGCAATGCCAGAAGCGACCCAGTATTTGGCGCCTGAAAGGTGAAAGGAGGATGCGAGGTTCCGGGTAGATGAGGTGGGGTTATGGGAGATGGCGCAGTGATGGGGGAGTTTAGGTATTAGGGTTGTGGACAAGTCATGAAATCCATTTGGTAGGGAATTTAAAAGTGCCCCAACCGCAGCGGTTTGAAGCAAGCAAAGCAAACGATTTGCCTGTATGTTGCTTGGAGGTTTCCCGACATGGTCCGTGGTATCATGTCGTGCGATGGTGAAGGTCAGAGATTTAAAGCGTAACGTCTCCCCTCAAGTGTAGGGACAAGTAAGCACGGATGCAAGTGCAATTAACCTCTCAATATCGCAGGTCCCACGCACAAGCAGGAGCGGGGCAAAGTTATTCGACTGGCTTAAGCGTTGGACCGTGCCGCGCTTGCAAACGTATAGGTGCGAATGATTCATCATGCATATGTTATTGATAAATAATATTTAGTGATTTATAGCAAGCCCAATGCAAAACGAGGTTCCGCGATATTCGCCAAGTGACCAGGGTTCTGGCAGTGGCCGCATCCAACTAAGCAGGACAGCATGTCGTAACGCAACTTACTTCCTTCAAATCGATCGATGTATTCTGCAGGGACACGTGGCAGGACAATCGTTTGAGACAAGATTGTTCGAAAGCGATTCCATTGAAGCTATCCCTGAAGCTATCGGCTTGAATAGCTCCACGCTCGTAGTTCGAATATTACTTACCGCCAAGGCCATGGTTCCATAATAGCACAGCCTTCACGTCTCCTTCCTCCGGAGTCCAGCTGACGGTATAAAGCTTCTGGCCTCGTGCATTTGTAAACGAACCGCTGTTTTTCGACATGGCTGCTTGTATGTCTTTCTATGCTTTAGGAAAGTTTAAACTTAGCGCCTTAAATCAGCACGGCTTCACTTGGGCGCAGACAGCGTACGTTGCCTTTCACTTGACAACGCCCGTTCTCCACTTAAAGGGAAGAGTTATTGTGGCACTGAAACAATGATCCATTTAAAGCATACATGGAGGCGCCTAAAACACTGAGGCAGTTGTCCAGCACTTCCAACTTCTAACTACCGAATCCTTGCTTTCACAGTGCATTTATTTGCCCACTCGCAGTCATAGTGTAAACCTCTGTGGACGTTTCCTAGCTTCATTACAAATTTATTATCTTTAAACGCAGGTACCGGTACCTGGCATGTAAGCGTGGTGTGCATGTTTTTGTGAAACGACATTTGAAGAACTCCGTTAACGGCACACAGAATGGCGCGCGCCACGGGTTTACCGGCACAAGGCTGCAGCAGGCTGAAGCTTATAGTTTCTGCTTTGAGCCAAGAGGCTGAATGTTTACAAATTTACTAGTGGACTGTACCATCATTGCAGTTACGAAACATCAGATTTCAAGCTTGATCGCAAGTTTAGAGGCTCGCGAATATTTTCCGACAAAATAATATTCGTTCACTCGCTGAATTGTCCCCGACAGGTTTTTTCCTGTTGGGTCTTTCCTGTTGTTGAGGCGATTTACTTTCTCTGGGAGGAGACTTCAGTCCTCCATGGATCAAAGAGCGTTTGGTTAGCATCAAAAAAGAAACGGTTTAGGCTTGAGTGGCACTGGGCTGCGGAGTAGGTGAATTGATTTCAGAGCTTAAGAGGTACTTGTCATGCTGCCGCGGGTGGTCCTTCTGTGCATCCGGTCGTGCCAATACGCGGCTTTCTCAGCTCCACCGCTTGCCGCATCTGAGAATTTGCACAGGCTGGGCGACGACTTGCGCCGGAGGTTTTCCTGACAGGGTTCACCCCTGGTTCCTGAAGTTGGATCAGAGTAGGGGCTTGAGGATGCAGTAGGGATTCAGGGTGGTCGTTAAGGGCAGCCTTGGTAGTGGAAGCCGGGATAGCAGGGGCTTAAATAACCTAGGTAAAGCAGATGCTGGCAATGCACTGTTAAAGTACACAAAACGAAGCCTAGCTCCTCAAAGCACTCTGCCTAGATATGCATGTCAATAGCTTCGCCGTTTCAAACGGTACGAAGGCGAAGGGAGAAGCCATAGTTATCTAGTGAAATTGGCTTGGCACTTGGCAACAACAACGGCCAACGGTAACACCTACAGGCATAGGCTGCCTGCCAACGCCAACATCTCAACTTCTAAACAAAGCGACGCCATTTACTTATGTGATATTCTTTGAGAATGCCATTTGGGTTTCTGCTACAATTCACAGTACCTGTCTTAGGACACCGAAACAAGTCAGCAGGCCATAACCGACACAACAAATCTTGCACATTTCGTAAATCCTTTTACCTGTGAGATACGTCCTGATTCATACGTCCCCATTCAGCAGGACCTTGCGGACACGGACGTCGATGTCGCCGCCACCACCTGAGGACCTGCGGGTCGCTGTGCTTCAAGTTTCAGCCCTCGTTGATCATGTTGCTTCTGTGGAGCCATCCATGCTCCATCAGCTTGTCGGGGATGAGGTATTAGGGATGAACGGGTCGTGCCAGTACACGTCAGTTTGCAAAGACCGCTTGAAATTCCGAACGCAACAGTGAAACTGCGAACGATTATATTACTCCAAAACCATAACAATGTCTGTATATCATTATAGATGGTTTTTCGTTTGTTGACCCGGCATGTTTCTGTTGGAATGTCTTGACGCCAGGTGGGAGGCAGCACACGCTGCACTTTGGAAAAGCTGCGTCAAATCTTAGCCGCTGTTGGAGAGTTCCAGTCAAAGGCCGGGGGCTCGGCGTCGAATGTTGGTCGCGCGCTGGCGACAGGCTTTGGGACCCCTGTCCAAGTGGTACGTCACGTACTGGCGCAAGCAACCCATCCCATCCAACCCCTCTCCGTAACTCAAGGATTACCTTCTCGCATTGCAGTTCAGAACGTTAGCTGAAGCCGCTTGTCAGCAATTCGTGATCATTATTGAAACAACGCCTCTAGGGGCAACGTCGAGGCATTTGGGACGGAGTTAGACGCCGCCGTCGGGCCCCCCCGCATTTGCCCGGAACCATCTGAGGCCCCTGTCCGCATGGTTCAAGACCAAACCAAGTCACGCATTCACACGCGAGTGCACATGCATGCATGGGGCGCGGGGGTGGCTTCGGGACTTCGCACTCGATAGACAAGGGCAATCAAGGGGGTAAAAAGTGCTGATTGCGGTGTGAGCAGATGAGCTGCTGATTTTCTCGTCCCGTTGCGAACCTCCGTACCTGCTGCGTACCAAGCAAGACCTCCTGACGGTCCCTACGCCATTTCCACGCCGTTCTGCTTCTTCTGATATCGGTATCTAAGGCCTGCGTGCGACCACGCATGCCTATAATTTTCCCAAACCGGGTGGGGGTGCTTCTTGGAACAGTGAGTTCTACTTTTTGTGGGAATTTCGGTCTTGTTGCTGTTCGAACTGAGGGTTCCCCTCTCCCACTTCCACGTGTGTTCCTACCTACCTATCCACCTACCTACCTACGTAATTGCTTGTTTCTCCGGGTTCCTCCCCTCCCCCCACTAACCCCCATACCCCCACACCTTCAGGTGGGAGCACGTGGTTCCGACGAGTGGGGCTCTCTGTACAGCAGCTCAATGCGGAGGGCGGGAGTCAGCACGGAAAGGATGAGGGTGCTCCAGGAGGGGTCCACGGGTGCGTGGGTTCGGGGGAAACCGCGGAGGGTCGGCTGCGGGTTTGGGCTCCAACCCTGGTCTTTAGGAGCGCAATATGAAGATGGGGGAGAACGGGCCCCTTCGACTCTGCCCACCCCTCCCCATCCCTGTATATCCTTCAGGCCGCTCCGCCATCCTGACATGCGAGGGGGAAAGGACCATGAGGACGTACATGGACTCCCAGGTGCGGGCGGGGCGGGAGCTCCGCGGCGGGATTCGAACGGGGGTTTCTTAACCGCTCGGAAAGAAGAGACGAAGCAAATGCCTGATGGCAAGGGGGACCAGCCGGCAGCATGCAACATTCGATATGCACTTGCCATGCGCCGTGTATAGGCATGCCGCAGCACCCTTGCCGTACTCGCCTCCCTACTACCTGTCGCAGGTGACCACTCGCGCTGAGGACCTGACCGCCGACGACTTTGCGGGCAGTAGCTGGGTGTTCCTGTCGTCGTACAGCTTGTACAACGAGGGACTGCTGCAGCGGGCTGTGGACCTGGCCAAGCAGGTGTGTGGCAACCCGCCTCCCCCCTCCTCCGTCCACCTCCTACCTCGCCCTACCCTGGAGGGGTGTTCGGTCGGGTCGGAACGTGCGGAGATGTGGACACGGGGATATCCCACCGCTGTTGTTGGAGTAATGATGGGTAGGGATGTGGGTATGGGGTAGTGACAGGGGATGGGGTGGGGGCCCCGTTGAGTCGTCTCACCCTTCCCTGCTGCCGCCCTCAACAATGCCAGGTGGGGGCCAAGGTGGTGCTAGACCTGGCGTCGTACGAGGTCGTACGGTCGTACCATAAGCAGCTGCAGGTAAGGTAGGGTACGGTAGGTGGTGGGAGGGGGGCGTGTGGGACAAAATCGGGGTTGGTGGATGTTTCCTTGCTTCGACTCCGCCTCGGCACCCTCCCCTGATCGCCTGTTTCCAGCGACCTCCTTGTCCTGGCGGCAATCCGGCCGCCGGGTGCTTTGTTGGCCGGGTGCGGACCCGCACGGCGCTGACATCTAGGGCTGCTACTGCGACGGCTACTGCTGCTGCTAAGAGGCAGGGATGATGTCTGAACTCTTTGGCCAGACTCCGAAGTCCTCTTATCTGTCCGCCTGTCTGTCTGTGATCTGTCCGTCTGTTTGTCTGTTATCTGTCCGTCTTTTTCCTCCCTGCAGAAGGTCTTGGAAAGTGGTGGAGTGCATTTCTGCATTTGCAACGAGGTAACGACGCTACTGCGGTGTGCCGCGTGTGTCGCGTGGGCTTGTGTACGTGTATATAAATTATGAAGTAATGGAGGGGAAGTCGGGCGGCCAGGAGAGTAAGGGCATCGCTGTTCCTGCTTTTGTGTGGAGCCAGCACTGTTGCAACCTTTCAGGAGATTATAGGAACCGATGATGGCGATCCTGAAGGCGACAGATGCCAGACGCCTTACCATGAACCGGCCCCCGACGCTGCTGTGTTTCAGTCTCCCGCTTGTGCAAGGCCCCGTGAGTATCCCCCTCCCCCTGAAAACCCTCTTTCCCGCCTTGACTCTATCAGGACGAGGCGCAAATGCTCATACGCTGCTCCGAAGCCGCTGCCGCCGCCGTAGCCGGCAGCGGGGACGCTTCCTCCGCTTCCGACCCCACCGCCGCCGCTGGCTACCCCCCGGACAGCCCCTTGCCAGCTGCAGTCCTGGGGCTGCTGCTGCGGTACTGCCAGGGAGCGGTGGTGACCCGGGGGGTGCTGGGGTGTGTGGCGGCATACCGCGGGGTGGAGGGGCTGGTGGCGGTGCCGGCGGTACCTGGAGTGGCGGTGGTGGATACCACGGGGGCTGGAGACCACTTCACGGCGGGGTGCGTGTGCGTGTGCGTGTGTGGGGTGAGGTGGGGTTTGGGGGTAGGATGGCGGGGCCGCCGGGCCGTTGTTGTTCACCTGCCGCAGCCCTGGCAGTGGTGTGGAAACTGCTGTTGAAGGGGATGGGGGGGTGTTATGGTTGTGACTGTGGCCACCAGCGGTTGGGAGGTGGCGCTGCTCAGTCACGACATCTCGCCAATTGTTGCCAAGCGCCACCGCGTCACAGAGATCAGCCTGACCGACCTACCCACCGGCTCAGTGTTGTTGTTGGTGGCGGTGTTGTTGTTGTTGGTGGTGGTGGTGGCGGTGGTTGCGCAGGTTCATGTACGGCCTCATGTCAGGACTACCCCTGGAGCGCTGCTGCGAGGTGGCTTGTCTGGCGGGCGCCTCTGCCGTACGGGTGGTGGGCGCAGAGTTGTCTCAGAACGACTGGCAGTGGTTTCATGCGAGACTGCACGGTAAGAGGTTGGGCGGGGAATAGGGAATTAGGTGGGCAAGGAAGGGGTGAAGGACGGGTAGGGGGGATATGAACCGACCCCTGCCCAACCTGGACCTAGCCCTCGGAGCTTTGGCTTTCCTTACACCCTTCATCGTCGCCGTACTGTTGACGTACACTGCAGGTGACCTGGCCGGTGACGTGGTGCACGACAGCAGCGCAGCGGAGGTGGCGCAGGTAGGTGTGGGCCGGGTGGAGGGATACCTGACGAGCTGCCGGGCGAAGGCCTACAGTGGAAGACACATGCGGTGAAGCAAAGCCCCAGACACGTCCACAGCGCTTACTGTGTGTGCCGTGATAACGTTGGTGTTCTCTCCGTCCGCACTGACCCACTCCAGGCCGCTCATCTGCCGCCATCTGCCCCGCATCAAGGGTCCCCCGCGCGGTGTACACCATACCCTCAACCCCCTACCCCCTCCTGGTCCTCGTCCAATTTCCGACACCTGCCTTCGGAGCTCCTTAAAACACACACACGCACACATCAGACAACCTGCCTTTTCCTTCTCCCGGCTCAGTTTTATAAAACACGAAGGTCACCCCTTTTCTGCCCCCTTTCTTGTTCTCCGTCCCTCACCAGGAGCTGCTAGGTTGCTACGCGCTGATTGGCCGTCTGGGTCGCGGTGCTGTGTACTTTGGCAGCGCCCGCCTGGCGCAGGGCTCCCCGTACTGGCAGAGGGCCATAAGGCTGGCAGAGCGGGTGAGATGCAGTACTGCTGCTGCTGCTGCCTCGGCAATGACTGCTGCTGCGAGAAGGGGAAATGGTGACCTGCCTTCGGGCAGGGTGGCTGGCAGGGGCCGCGTCTGCGTAGCTGCAGGTTGCTTGTGTCGCGGCACCGCGGTGGTCGTTGCGATGGTGGCGGTGGTGTGGTCTTGCATGGGGGTCCGAAACGGTATAGGGGCGGTTTGAGTGATGAAGTCACTAATCCAGTCATGGGGGCCTCCTGAAGGGCCTGTGACGAGTCCCTGCTGCTGGCAACGGACAGGGGCGCACGGGAGGGTTGGAGGTTGTGGACATAGGCTCAAAGACCCATGGGTCGCTTCGGGGGCCGCGGCCTCTGCCAGCCGAAGCAGGACGCCCTTTCTTCTTTCTCTCAACTGCTCACGAATCGGGTTGTGTGACATTGTCTTTCCTGTTACGTGTTGAGCTGCGAACAGGAAGGATTTTCCTCTTGCCTAAGCCTGAAAAACAGTAGTAGATCACGAAGCAAAGAGACCGTTTTCCGCTTATCTGAGGCAAATGCATTCGCCGCGCGGTCGAAACTCCACAAGCGGCACCTACCTCGCCTTCCACCGCCCCCACAGCAGCTCGCGGCCTATCCAACGAATTCGGCCCTTACCGTGCCCAGCATATTCCTCATCCTTTCGGCTTCCTCTGAGCCTGCCGCATAATCCTACTGCTGCGCTCGTTGCGGGTCCTCTCTTGGATTGTTATATAGATCAGTCTCTCACTTAGTTTCTACCTCCATGGATTTCCTCAGGATGCTGCTACTCTTTATTGTGTTCTGGTCCTATATTTGTTGCACAGGTGGCGCAGCTGCTGGGCAGCCCGGTCTGGACGGGCGGCGGGCCGGGCATGATGCGCGGAGCCTCCGAGGGCGGCATGCGAGCTGGAGTCCCTGTGGGCGGTATCCGCATCAGCCGGGAGGCGGGAACCAACGTGCTGACAATGGAGGTCCGCCGGGATGCTGAGCTGCTTTGAGGAAAACTTAGTAAAAGAGAAAAGAGAAAGGATCAAAAGGAAGTAAGAGAGAACATCGGCTAGGGACCTATGTTTGGATTTGACAGCGCTGCGTTCCTGCGCGACTGCGGCTGCGACAACTTCTTCCAGCTTGTTTCGGCGTGTTGTTTCTCGAGGCTATTTACATCGGAATCCATTTTGGATAAAATGACCTTTCCTTTTTAACAGGAAAGGAAAAACCTCTTGACGTCTTTCCAAGCTGTCCCGGCCCCCGTTCCCCACCTTTTATCCCCGCCCAAAGGACTACCTGCCAGCCGGCGCGGCCTTCACCTGCAAGTACCTTCCCGCCCGCAAGGTGTGATGCATGCGTCAGAACGTTTCGCGCAGCAGCGCTCCTTCAGGCTCCGCTGCTGCCGGACTTCGCAATCCGCAAATCCTCTCCCACTCCTTCCTTCCCACCTGCTTCTGGGTCGCTCGGCAAGTTGCATGAACGACATTAATTAATATTAGTCTTTGCAAACAAATACAGAACTTTCTTTGCAGATATTTCCCAATGTCAACAACGCTCCCACCTTTTCTCCCTCTCTAGGTGGCCCTGACGGATGCGGGCGCCCGGCAGCGCCCCGACCAGCGCACCGCCTACCTCTTCCTGCCGGGAGGCCTGGGCACTATGGATGAGCTCTTCTCCATCCTCACCCTGCTTCAGCTGGGCAAGCTGGGCACCGCACTGCCGGTCCCGCTGGTCATTGTCAACTGGAACGGATTCTACGATGGACTTCTGCAGCTCTTGAGGGTGGGTGGTAGCTGGTGGGGGAGGCGGGGAGAGGGAGCCGGAGGGGGTATGGGGGCCCAGGAGCGCGGCGTGTGGGAGCTCCCGGCCAGAGCAAGGCGGCATGGCGGTTCCGGAGCCGCCTTTTATAGGAGGGTTGCTTGGGTTTGGTGATGTCTAGTGGGCTGGTGTGATGGAGGGAACGAAGCAGCGCTCTTTCGCGCTTTCGCTCCTGTTCCTTGGACCCGCCAGCCTTTCCTTTGTAATTACTTAATGTACTGGTTCCGTACATGAATCATCACCTCATACTTGAAGACCGCCGCTCCGCTGCCCTCCCGGAATGCCGCCAGCGGTCCCTCAACCCCCGCCCCCACCCCACCAACCCACCTCCAAGGCCAACCCGTCACTTTCCTCGCAGGAGTTTGACCAAACGGGTGCACTCAAGGCCTCTGAGGTACGGCAAGTAATGGTTGCTCGTACCAACGACGAGGTGCTGGAGTACCTGGCATCCTTTTACGAGCTGCCCGCTCCGGAACCCGAACCAGATGACTGGCTGCTGCAAGAGGGGGAGGAGTGGCTCAGCGGCGACATGGCTCCAGGGAGGGATGACGGGCGGCCATCGGAGATGCAGGAGCTGGAGGCCAGGTTGGGCCAGCTGGCGGAAGACGAGGTCGCGGCGGCGGCGGCGGCGGCGGCGGGTGGGTGTGTGGCTGCCGTCGAGGGTGGCGGCAAGGGTCCGGTGGCAGCAGTCCGAGCGGCGGGCAGCGGCGCCAGCAGCCGACACCGCAGTCGGCGTGGCTCTGGATTGGGGCTGGGGGGTACCCCCCCGGTGGTGAGCGCGCATGCGGTGTCTGCGGAGGAGGTGCTGCAGGGGCTCGGGGGAGGAGGGGGAGGGGGAGGGGGCCAACCAGGGGGCAGCAGCACCACGGCCAACAGGAAGTGAGGGATTGGAAGTTCGGCGTCGTAAGAGAGGAGAGCCGGAGGGAGGGGTGTGCAAGACGTGTGGGCACTCGTGCAGTGGATTGGCGCCTGGGATTGGCCGAGCGTTGGGAGAGAAAGATGAGGTTTCTCAAAAGACATGGAAAACGGGTTGTAGCGGTGTGCTGGGACGTCATTGCCCCGGGCCTGATTAGGCCACAAGCACGCCGATCCCGGAGAGGCGCATCTCGCACTGTATACAGACCAGATGTACGGTGAGCCAGGTGTACGGCGAGCCAGGCGTACGACGTGCGTAATGATTATTGCATGGGCAGAGCCTCGATGGTGGCGTCGCCGCGCGCCGCAACACTATGGCACTCGACCCGCAATATCCACCTTATGTATTTCTTTTTTCCTGAGCAGCCGCGCCACACGAGCTGCCCGCGCTGTTTTGTTGCCATGCACGGTTGCAGTTCAGCAACGAGGACAGGGACTGGGACTGGGACTGTCGTCCTTCTAGCTGGATGGCGATTCACTGAACGGCGATTGGCAGTGTGTGGCGCGAGATGTTGGTATGTGATACTTGTAGTCAACCTTGGTGTTTCGGGGGGGTGCAGATTCCAACTGCGATCTGCCCCGGTTACCCTGGTTACGTGTTGTGTGATCCTATCGCGTGGCGGCTGGCGGTGGTGGTGGTGGCGGTGGTGGCGGTGGCGGTGGCGGTGGCGGTGGCGCGTGTCCACAAGACACGCCTAGCCTTCTGCTGTTTTCGCGACGGCATTGTGACGTGACCACATCTTCTACACGCTACATAAAGCGAGCGAGGCGGGATATTGCAGCGTGCGCGCGATTAAGGGCTGGGGCAATGACGAAACACACGCGTGCACGCGAGGGAGCTGCGTTGCGTCCATCGAAAGTGCATCCTCCTTATATCCTCGGGAGGAGCTTACACGTCCGTATGTTGGCATAGGCCGGTGGGAATGTGGGCAGCAAGGAGGCTGGGGGTAGGCCTGTGTATGTCGGGTTGGGGGGGAGGGGCCCACCCACTCTTAGCGGAGCTCTCTGCAGAGCTGCCCTCAGCTGCCCATACATATGATCGCGTGCCACACCTCATAGCATTAGACTGCAGGCCCTTGGGGGCACTCTCAGAGCTCCACATATAGGGCCCCTTATGCCTTCGGAGAGTAACGCAACTCCAGAAGGCGTAATACACACACACACACACACACACACACACAGATCGGTCGTCCTGGCCGACTGCTTTATGCCTGGGACCGCTTCACGGCTGGCTCTTGGCCATTCATGGGCCTTCCCTTTCTGTGGCATGACGCCGTGTATCATGTGGCTGCGGTAACTGCAGCTGACGTTTCCCTCATGCTTTTACGTCATGGGGTCGCACTTCGCGCTGCGTTGCGGCAAGTGGACAATGTTACCCCGATTGTATCGTAACAGATGTAAAGGTGTGAGGTCTCTACAGTAAAGGTGTATATGTCCACAGCGCCGCAGATCGAAAGTCATCCATTCGAGGATCGTCCCCCCTTCCCCCGCGCTGGCCACGACATAACGCATGTACATAAGTAGTCCGGTTGTTTCCTTAATGTATGAATACCTTTAGTTGTCCCTACAGGGCCTGAGCAGCGACCATCCCGCCTATCATCCGTCAACTCACAACTGTCCTCACAACAACTTAGCTGTCGTGTACTTATTACGTGGACACTGTTGCAAGTCGGTACTGGCGTCGTGGCTCCGGCCCCTACTCCTGACGTCACCTAGACGCCCTTTCCTGGAGTCGTATCGTTGCCCCTCAGGAGCCTCGAGGGTGAATGCCACACAATCATATTGCCGCTACCACCCACCACTACTTGAGCAACCACATACCATCATCATCACCACCATAACACTAACCAACATAACACACGCCAATTTCCGCGCCGTTGCGGACCACGCTCAGCCCTGCAGCTCTTTCTTCAGTACATGAGAGGCAGCTCATGATGAAAACCAGACCGCAACCCGTCCGCCGTCCTCCCACCCCCCACACACAGGGGGCTTCTTCCGCGGGCTGCACAGCTCTTGCAGCACTTGCGCTGAATATCCACAGCAGCAACGACGATACCATCAGCTTCTTAAAGATGGACAACAACACCACGGAATCCGCCTAAGATTGCACGGGGCAAGGGCCCCTCCCGTCATGGGACAGGCAAAGTCTTTCATGCAATCCGCGCACACGAGGCACACGCGTCAACCGGGGCACATCCAATGGCAAAGGAATGGCTCAAAGCCACTGCCTCAAGGCGGACAAAACAAGCGCCAGGAGCGCGCGAGACAGCCCTCCTCCGTAAATCCCCAATGAGGAACACACGGACAGTGGTATGATGGTAAACATAAGCACATGCGCCCCATGAAACGGCGTTTGAACAGGCTGTGTTCCACATCCGCTAGAGAGGAAGAAAATGCCGAGGAGCGCAAGCATGATGAATGGACAAAAAAGAACAAGAACCAAAAAAACGGGAGAAAGAACACGGACGAAGCGCTGCGCTACATTAGTACATTGAAAAGGAAGAAATTTCTGCAAATGGATTTAAATCCATGGCAGACAGCTTCAGGGCAGAAACTGCTCAAAAGTGCGGCGGGGTTGCGATGCAGCACAACCCACATTCCCGCCGCCGCCGCCGCCGCCCGCGCCGCCATCACTCATACCCCACCTGGGCTCCCACCTGCAAAGGCCACACTGCCCCATAAGCCTACCTGTACCTGGGGCAACGCTGAAGCCAATCAAAGCTTAACAACCCAGTACTTTCCTCTCGCCCATTCCGCCCCTCTCCCGTCAGGGCCCTCATCGCCATCCTCCTGCGGCCCTCTCTCTACCCGTTGCGCGCCCTGCACCACCCTCTCCTCCATTCTTCCTCCCTCTCGCTCTTTCTCCCACTCTTCTCCCCCTATATCTTCTTCCTAAACACGCTCGTAAAGCAAGACACCATATGTGCGCCGCGGTGAGAAAATCGAATAGCACATCCAACGAACCCGGATGCCGCTGCTGCCGCCGCACCCTCTGCACCGACCCAACAACCGAACCCAACCCAACCAGGTAAGATGAATGCAAACATACGGGACCCCACTGCGATGCGCTCCCTCCCGTTCGCGAACCGGTCGGAAGGGAAGGGACGGGACGGGTGCCCCCCCCTGAAGGCACAAAAGGTCTTCTGCGGGACACTTCACTCCCGTGTTCATGCTTATGGTTGATGCTGGTGGTCGGTCGTCGTCGTCATGGTCGAGAGTCGTGTGCAGACTGATAAGTGTGCGGACACCACCAGCCGCTAGAGCAACGTGCTGCACATCACCACAGCCACCACCACCACCACAGCCACCTGCAACGACTCTTTCAGCACCCGTCCGACGCTGACACCCTGATTACATTTCAACGTGCACTTGCACATATATCCACACACGGCGCTCACATGCAACCACCTCTCCATATCATACAATCTATACACGCGGCCTCGCACATCTCGCACATCTCACCACAGGACTCGCTCCACCGGCAGCACCAACATGCGACGACCTCCCTCTCCGCCACCACTCTCACGCCGACCTGCCTCTCTTCCCATACCAGCCCTCACCCACACCCCCTTCACACCGCCCCTGCCCGCACCAGCCTGCGGTACCTCTTGACGCTCTGTGCGTACAGCTCCCGGGTACCCAGCAGTGCCAACAAGTTGAGGCCGCCCAGGACACACCAGGTGTCGAAGTAGCAGTCGGCGCCCACGCAGTACAGCTTGTCACCGTGACGGCGAGCGACGCGGTCGTACAGCTTACCGGTCAGCACCGTGGCCAGCAGGTAGCCGCCAGCTGCGGGACCCAGCTGTGCGCGGGATCCAGCGGGGCGGGGCGGGGCGGGGCGGCCACGGCGGGGTTGTAGAGAGGGAGTCGTAGAGAGCACACCAGGCCAAGGGAGGGAAGAGAAGAGGCCTTCAGGAGGAGTATACGAAGGAAGCATCCTAAGTGACCAGGTGGCAGCAGGCGGTGAAGCAGCAGGATAGATGCAAATTTTCGGCACACACAATGATATTGATGATTCTGTTGTTTGCAAACCAAATGGATAATATATATAAACTAGCAAAGGTTATATGTAAACGCCAGCAACGGTTGAATTAAATCTATAATTCCCAGAAGGTTTAGCAGAACTGAACAAAGTTCCTCTGGATTTGTCCTTCAAGGAAAAGGGGTGTGTGTTTGTGCTGCAACTTGCTTGTTGTCGTCCGGTGGGCTGCTGGTCGGGGGCGGGTGCGGAGCTCGGCAACCGAGCGCGAAGGACAAGGTGATGAGAGGCAATGGGGAGAATGCGAGGCGGTGTGTATGGTGGTGGTGGTGGTGGTGGTGGTGGTGATGCACTACACCGGTGTATGTGTATAGCGACCACACTCGACGTCCTCCCGCAGTACCTGCAGCGCCGTGTAATTGCTTCCAAAATGCGAGAGACCAAACAAGTCCGAGGTGATCGCGGGAATCAGGCCCCAGTGCGCTCCAAACGCCAGCCCCGCGATAATGCTGACCAGGTACAGGTTGTACAGCTCCGAAACCGCCGCCCCGCCGACACCAATAAGCGTCAGGCAGCTGGAGGCCAGCAGCGGCAACGTCCGCGGAATGCCGTACCTCCTGAGGATGAGCTCAGAGAGCACACCGCCCGCGAGGCGGCCTGCGGATGGAGAGGGGTGGGAGGGCAACGAGGCAGACGAGGGTAGGAGAGGCAGCGAGTGGAGTGGAGCGAAGGGAATGGGAAGGTGGACGGTTGGAAGAAAACCCAGCCCAGCCCGGACCAGCCCAGCCCAGCCGGGCAAGACGGAAGCCCTAACACCAGCTAAGCTTTAAAGTGCGAGAAGGAAGCCGCATAGGCTAGGTCAAACTTATCCACTTAAAACAAGTTCTCGACACGGCAAATATCAAGACGCAAAGAAACCCTGGGGAGCGCCATGTGGACATCGTGGTCCCAACACCCCCTTCACACACTCTCGCTCTCAGGTGCCCCTACCCCCTCCCAACCCCCGCACCCCCCGAAGGCGCATCCACTCATTCCTACTTCTACTACTTAACAGGAAAACCCTTCTACCGGTTGCGCTTCCCCCCTGGCGATGGTGGTGGTGGCGGCTGTGGTGCCGCTCCTCGCTCTCACCTGTTGCATTGGCCACACTGAACAGCGACACGAACACCACCTGGCCACCCCGCTGGCCCCCCAGAGCCACCACGATGGAGCCCAGGTTGTTCAAGTACGACAGACCCGTACCTAGACCCACGCCGAACTAGCCGGGGTGAGGAGGGGGAGTCACATGCAGGCAATACGCAGGGAGCGAGCACACAAGGGGGGGAGCAGGGAATGATAAAATCCTGTTCAGCGAGCGAGAAGGCTGCGAGAGCTGGGAAGGTTCAGCAACTCAACAGCAGTAGCAGCAGAAGAGCCGCATGGCGGAATGTAGGTGAGCAGGGTAGGGCAGCGGCAGGATTTCTTGACATTGACATTGGCACGGGCACGGGCACGCTATGGGCCGGGGAACGGCAGCATGAAGACGAGGACGTCGACGTCAGCTCTGTAGCCCCCCCGCTGTGGAGACTGCAAAAGCCCGACGGCCCCCTCGGCTGGGGGGGCCCCAGGACATAGCCTCTCCAGGGAGCTCGCCAACCAGCCGGCCACAATTCGGGGGAGATGTGAGAGAGCACGTCGAACATAATGTAACGCCTTGCACACAAGAGCACTCCACCCGACAAACCCAATCCTAAATGCGCACATGCGTGAAGCGCCCACGAAGAGGACTCCACCGTCGTCACAAAACAGTCGCCAGTTCCACCAGCTGACAACTCCGTTGTCGCGAACGTCTTTAGCTCAAAGGAGGCCGCTCAGCTGCTCTAAACCCCCGAGCCACCCACTGGGACCCCGTAACAGACCTGAAACAGCAGCAGCCAGAACAGCGGCGACCGCACTGCGGCGCTAAGGGGCAGGTCCGGCAGCGCAGGCACCTTCTCCAGAGCTTCAATCTGAGCCTCCAGGTCTCCCTCCCGTACCACAGGCCCCGCCAAGGCCCCAGCTTCGTCTTGCGCTGCCGCCGCCGCCGCCGCCGCCGCCAAGGCTTCCTGTGACGGTGAGGGAGGAGCTTCCGGATCCGCCAGCGCTACCAGCACGTCCTTCGTCGCATCGCTAGACTTGCCTCCGTCGCTACTGGCTGCGCCAATCGGCCGATCGAGTACGGTAACCGCCGCGCCGTCAGCGTTGCCGCCTGCTCCAAGAACATCGGACAGTAGGGGCTCCGTTAGATCCGCGTCGCCGTTGCCGCGGCCATTGTTGGCGTCAGCCGCTGCAGCGACATTGTTGCCGTATCCCGTCAGGCTCCTCCGGATCTCAGCCGCCGCCTTGGCGCCCCGTGCCGCCAGGCGACTGAGCAGGCTGCGCTTCAGTCGCTCAACCGCCTCGGGCCGCGGCTTCCGATGCACCCAGTCACCGCTGCTGAGCGGCACCACCAGCAGCAGCGCTAGCAGACTTAGCAGCCCGCCTAGCAAGGCACGCCGCGCGTACGGGGTCGGGTGGACCGCGCCCGCCCACAACGCCGCCCCAGCCTGATAGACCGCCACTAACGCCACCAGCCAATATGCAAATGAGAACCGGGCTTGGGCGGAGAAACGGGGTGTGGAGGGGCCAGGTTGGCGGCGGCTGGGGGCCAGGAGCGGCGTCTCCGGCGGCAGCGGCTCCGCCGCCGCCGCTACCCCCGCGCGAGAAGATGGATCCGGTTCGTGATACGCCTCCGGCACCAAATTTATGGCTGTGGTAAGCGCCAGCGCGATCACGGGCGATACGGCGCCGACGAAGAAGAGGAAGCCGATGGCGGCGCCGACAGCGCTGGCACCGCCAGAGGCAAATGTGGCTGCGTAGATGGACGAGTATATGGATGCGGAGAGACCCACGAAGGCCTTCAGGATGCCCACGACGGTTCCTCGATCACGGGGAAAGTTGCGGACGTTGGTAACGATGGCGGTGGTATCGAACCAGGTGCTGGAGTTGCCTGGATAGGAGACCCGGAGGTCGGCGGTCTGTAAGTGGCGGCGACGCGGCGAATGGAGAACCTCGGGGGATGGCGTCGCGATAACGGCGACGGCGGCCAAATGACACAGTCTAACAGACAAAACGGAAGCACAGAGAGAAGTGCGAAATTGCGGAGAGCAATCAACATAGCGGAATCCACAATGCGCAAAATTGGCAGTCCCCTGTCCTGTTCCCGCGCCTCTCACCGCCCAGGACCGCACACACGCAAATGAAGGCGAAGCTCGGGGCGACGTGTCCACTCGCGGCGGCGAATAGGCCTAGGTAGCCGATGGCCAGCAGCAGCGACCCAATCAGGGCCACGAATCTGAGGTTGAGGTTGAGGGTGGTTGGGGACGGGGGGCAGGCCGCCTCACTAATCATAAACGGAGCCTGACTGTGCGCTCAAGAGTTTCTAAATTGAGCAACGCCTGCTCAAGTTACCTTAAGGACCCGACTTAAATGTTTGTTGGGGTGATGCGGGTGATGGCGGAGGTAAGCGAGCGGGGTAGCTGGAGACGAACATGCAAAGTCTGGATGTGGTTCAGGTGTTCCTTGTCCATGTTCATATGCCAGCCCAGCCCAGCCCAGCCCCTAGGGTAGAGGCAGGCAGTAGAGACATAAGGATGGTAACCCTAAGATGCGGACTCCCGGGAAACGGCTGCCGACCCCGAGTCTGCCGACCCCGAGTATGCTGTCCTTGACAGCACGAGCCTCTGCGTGCCTCAACCCCGCCTCGCCTGGGCCCGAAGCGCTTGTGCTTTTCCAGCCTGTCGTACAGGGCGCCCGACGGAATGGCCAGATAACCGCCAATGTTGAAGCAGGAGCCAATCGTCGCGATCTGGGTTTCGTGGTAGCCCCACAGCTCCTTGAGAGCGGGGGCATATACGGGGAAGACGTACGACAGCCCCGCGGACGCCTGTGTACGACAAGGCAGCCGGCGCCGCATCAGAATAAGTACCGGGCCCGTGAAAACCGCACCATTATCGTCATCAACTAGATTAGGTCAGCACCGGGGACAGCTATTACAACCCGCGAAAGCCCGCAGTTAACCTGACGGCCTCTGGGCAGGGCCAGCGACCAGGGAAGAGCAAGGAAGCAAAAGCGATATTGGTGCACGTATGGCGGGTGGCATGCAGCTTCGGTCAGGACGGTATGCGGCTTAAACCTGGCGCAAAGCAACTTCTGGATGATGCCGTGGCCCGAGGTTTCTGCGAATGCACCGTAACCCCTTCGACGCGCAAACGTATGGACGCCGGCCGAGGCCAAGCGAAATTATACATGTGTATAGCGTCTCCAGATCAGATAACAGTGCTTGTCACTGAGGCAAACGAAAGATGTGTGGTTTCGCGGTGACGGTACACATACATACACCTCCAGACGCGCCAACTGTCAAAGCTACGACAGCCCTGCCCATAAGCACCACCCGACCTGCAGAAGGCAAGACGCCACGAATGTGAGCCATCTGTTCAGGTATAGGCGTGTCCGCATGTTGCGCTTTCAAGATGACCCGACACTCCAATTAGGGATCTCGACACAGCGACATGGAAAGCACTTGCCAAGTCACGAAAAAACTCGTCCAGACGATTGCAAAGAAGTATCCCTTCAATAATATTTTTCACAGTCTCAAACGTCGCGCAACGCCCCCTTCCTGGACCTTGCAGTACAACCTTCCCTTCTTGAAGCTCCATTCTCAAACTGGATGCTCTCTTTTCCGTGCTGACGGTGTGGACAAGGTGCGCTGTGCAGATGTTTTAACTTAAGACTAGAAGACTTTATTTGTCCAGTTGACGCTCCAGTGAACTTCCATCTTAATAGCTTTAGATAAGCTTATAGCTGTTATTTTTTGCAGGAGCAAAATGAAGTTCAACCGCAACGTTAGCTCCTCACGGCGCAAGAGCCGCAAGGTACTTCACACCGGCGGCGACGGCGGGGCGAGCCAGTCTAGGCATGCATGGCTTGAGTCCCTTGCATAACAGTGTGTCAAAATTTCTACTAGCTTATCATACTCAGCCTGGATCAGAGTTGATGGCTTTTTGGCAAAATTTCATATCTGTAATTGCTGTGTCCGCCCAGCTCAGCGACGACTCATACTCTCAGCGACCAGTACACTTTTAATGCACTTTAGTGGCAAGCATATCTTGGAGCCCAGCCGCGGAGTCTTGAACCTGGCCCCGCCCTTGATGTGTATAGGCTCACTTCTCTGCGCCGTCGAGCGTGCGCCGGAAGCTGATGACCGCTCCTCTGTCAGCTGAGCTGAGGAACAAGTACGGGGTGAGTGGTTTCCTGGCAAAGAAAGCCGGTGCGCTGTGCCGTCTGGGGTTGCACACCCAGCTTAACTGCACTGTACGGTCGTGCAGGTGCGTGCCGTGCCCATTCGCAAGGACGACGAGGTGCAGGTCACCCGCGGTGCCTTCAAGGTAGGGAATGGAGTCAATCATGGATATCGCCTGATTCCGATGGGTTTAGCTGAGCTGTGCCTGTGACCCTCACTCAGGCTCGTGAGGGCAAGGTTGTTGAGGTGTACCGCAAGAAGTGGGTCATCCACGTCGAACGCGTTTCTAAGGACAAGAAGAACGGTGGGTTCCTGAGCGCCTCTCGCCCTGCTGAACTCCACCCGCCAGTTGTCCCTTCGTAAGCGCATCAACTGTTGAACCACCGTTTACAACCTAATACAGGTGCCGTCGTGAACGTGGGCATTGATCCCAGCAAGGTGGTCATTACTAAGCTCAAGGTAGGGTCATATGCCAATTGCACTTGTCTAGGCAGGGGGATGGGGCTTGCCACTACCTCGGCTGGGTACCATGCTCATGCATACATGGCCCTTTTTTTGCGGTAGCCGGCCTTAGTCACGAGTTAGAAGGGTCCAATACTCACTGGCATTCCCCTGCTCTCCTGTTGCAGCTGGACAAGGACCGCAAGGCCTTGCTGGAGCGCAAGAAGGCCGCCCGCGCTGCCGAGAAGGGCAAGGGCAAGGTAGGGTCCCTAGAGGGAACGGGATTGGGTTGCACAGCGGAAGTATGGGACAAGCAGGCAAAGAGCACACTAGTCTTGCATAGATGCGAGTCTTGTCGTGTGATTCGCTGTGCATGGGTAGTGTTAATCCCTATCTGCTTTACCTCGAAAGAGTTCAGTCGTGTCCTAAGCGGAACGAAAACTACTGATGTTAGCCGCCGTGTGGCAGACTGTGGATGGGCGCCTGTGGCTGATGTACCGTTTCCCCTTTCCCTTGTACGAATTGCAGTTCACGGAGCAGGACGTTGCCATGACCAACGTCGACTAAGCTACCGGCTATTGCCGCCGTACAGCAACACGATGGGACCCGCCATTGAAGCACAGCGGCAAACATTTCAGGGCTCGGACAGTCCACGGATGGAGCTCATTCGCAGCCGGATATCCAGCAATCCCAGGCTGTGCCGCTGTTCGGCCTCTGTTCGGAGGTCGTAATTGGCAACTGTTATGGACAAAACGGGTCCTTCGTGTGCTCCGCAGAACAGTCTTTGGGAGTTGGTTGTGGTGTCCGAGGCTGCGCCAGTCACGATTGGGGTGGCCGAGGCGGGTTCTTGCACTGAGAATGGGCGGCCAGCGGGGTGCTACAGGCCGCAGGAGGCTTGGGTATCGGCAGCAGTGCGCTCAGCGGGGGGAAAGAGCAGTTCTTGCTTGTGAGGGCCAGAGATCCGCAGAGAGTCCCAATAATTGGCGCAAATGGCAATATGCTGGATACGTTGGTGCAGAGGTCGCCTTGAAGGGGAGATATTAATTCTGTCCAGATCTCTTGTTCTTGTAAGCAGGCTGCAGCTAAGCTCATGGTGTCAATATGTGGCATCGCTACATTTGGGAAAAAACACAATTAAAAGCACGCCAGGGATAGTATCCCTGATTATTCATATTCACGTCTAGAAAGCTGTTCATAAACCCTGACAGTACAACCTTACATCGTCTTGTGATACTTCTTGTTGCTAGTCAATTCGACAAAATTATTCCCGATCCGCATGTTACAAAAATTCTCAATACATACACTACAATACTACACTACATACAAAACATGATACGCCTACCTACATCCTTAAACCTGGCTGCGTATAGTTCACTACCCGGCAACTCCCTCTTGTTCAGAGGCTAACAACGTGAGTTCAATCATCATCGTCATCCGCTGCTAGTTTCTCCGCCTCAAGGTGCTTAAATAACAGGCCCATGGGTCGCACCAGTCGAGGCAGCCAGGGTAGGTCTGCCAGGTTAATCGACATGAGATCCATAGCAACCGCCACACGGGGGTGCCGACTGAGATCCAGCTCCGGAAGAGTGGGATAGCGAGTGCTGAAGTGTGTCAGCACAGTACGATACACACCAGCCTGTGCACGGGTAGATGGGTGGATTGGGAAAATCCCAATTTTCCGGGGCATATTCAACGACATAGATTGGGAAGTGAAAGATGTGGTACACTGTCAGCACGCGCAAATCTCGGTGCGGAATGGCACATGGCGGTGGCAGCAGAGGTACATGACCTGCCAGAAGTCTTGCGCGGGGGGCTGTAACTCCCGTTGAAGGCGGCAATGGGTTCAGCTGGTCACGAACCGTAACCGGCCCCAGAGGCAGACGGCCCAACCGCACGACACCGCCACCCACCTCCTCGCCCACCCCGACCGCCTCCGCTGTGGTGCTGTGCCGCTTGGCCCGCGCCTCCCCTTCCATGCTCTCCTCGAACGTGGCCTCATGCACCAGTAGCGTGGCCCCCCTGGCAGCCTCCACCGTCTGCAGAGATCAGTCAGAGAGCAGGTTGGGGCTCAGGGGACGTAATGCTTTGTCGGCTCTCCTCTCCCACCCACCTCCCCTCCACCAACCACACCCCTTCACCTGCCGGCACGGCCGCGTGTCGCCCGAGAACACCAGCCGCCAGCCCGCACGTCCCTCCAGCACCAGCCCGTGCGCGTCCTTGATGTGCTCCACAGGGAACGGAGCCAGCGCCGCCAGCCCCAGCCGCTCCTTCGCTGCCTCGTACGCTGCCGCCACCGCCTTCGGCATCACACTCATCCCCCGCGCGCCAACACGCCCCCCCCACAACGATACATTTCGGCAAAACAGGAACTGCATCGGCACGACCGCACTGTACCGCAGCAGGATTTCAAACAGGCTGGTGGGGCCAATGATCAGCAGCGGCGGTGCGCCGCGCCGCGCGCGCCACTCCAGCAGCCGGTACAGGCCGCCGTGGTGGTCAGCATGCATGTGGCTGACCCACACGGCCGCCAGCTGCTCGCCCAGGCGGCGCTCCGCCTCCTGCACCCCGAACCGGCGCTTCATCTGCCCCATGGCGTCCTCTCCGCAGTCCACCAGCAGGCCGCCCGCCTCGAAGAGGTCCACGTAGCAGCCCGACACGTTGCGGTACTTGGACGGCTGGGAGCTGGCGGTGCCCAGGAAGGTCAGCTCGGCCATACGCCTGCACGGCAGAGCCCGGTGGAAAGGGGCATCATCGGGTTGCAGTAAGACAAGGCAAGAAAACTGAGGGGGTCCCTGGTTGTTGGTTGGGGGGAGGTGGTTATTTACACCTCCAATATCCTTAAAACAGGCCCCAACCCATGACAGGAGGTTTCACCTCCCTCACCACCCTGTGGATCATTCACCTGTCACCGCTGGTCAGCGGCTCCGGGACCGGCTGATCGGCCGCTAGCGCAGGCCGAGCCTCCGGCACCTCCACCTCCATCACTTCCGTCGCCTCCACCGCCTCCGCTGCCGTCTTATCCGTATCCACACCCGCCCCCTCCACTGCCGCATCTGCCACATCTGCCGCTGCCATCCCCGTCGCCTCCGTCTTCTTGCCATTCGCACCCCCATCGGCCGCCGCTGCCGCCGAATCCCCCGGCACCGCTGTTGCTGCCGCCGCCAAGATGGGCGCGTAGGCGGGGTCTGCACGAACATCCTCCAGAACCTTTGACGAGCTATCATACTTGAACACATCGCCGTACTCCAGGCCAAGTCGCGTCAGCGGCATCAGATTGACCCGCACGGCGCTCGCCGCCTGAATGACGCTGCCGGGATCTAGCTCCGCCTCCGCCACCGGCGGCGGCGCCACCGCATTCCCCAGCGCAAAGACCGGGAAACAGGCCGCGCTAAGGGCGTGCAGCTTGGCCTGGAAGACTGTGGCCCTGGGGATGCTGCTGGGCTGCTGGGCCCCCGAGCTCACCACGACATGGCGCCATGACGGCCCCAGCTGCGCCCGCCACGCCGCCAGGTCCTCCGCCCCATTCACCGCCAGTTCAGCTGGCATCAGGTGTATAGCAACACAGACCCTAGGGCTGCCGCCGCTAGCGACCGCCGCCTTGCCGTCATTGCCTTCGCCGGCCGTCGCGTCTGCCTGAGGTTAAGAACGGGGGTAGGAGGGGCGCGGCCGGAGGGGGTATAGCCGATGGGGACGGAAGGCACCAGGGGGATGATGGTGCCGAGCTGTGATGGGGCGGAAAAGACGTCATGGTGGTATTGGCACTGGCAGCTGGCACTCATGTCTTTCATGATTTTCATGCCATCATGACAGTAAACCTAACATACATTTTCCACGACCTCCACGCCCTCCACGACCCCCACGTTCCCACGTCCCTATCAGCCAGTTCCGCTTCAGCACCGGTCCGTCCGCCCCCTGCGCCGTTTCGAATCCCTAGCTCACCACAAAGCGCCGTACTCGCTCGTCCTTCGCCACCGCCCTGAGGCTCTCCAGCGAGGGTGTATCCAGCAGCAGCACTGCCGGCCCGGGCACTGCGGCCTCCATCACCTCCCCCGGGCTAACCACGCGACCTGACTTGGTGGTCACGGACAGGCCCCGCTGCAGCTGACCGAACAACTGCAAGACGAACGGGAAGGAGAGAAGAGCCGTTGAGAGCCATTGTCCAAATCCTGGGAGAAGGACCGTGAGTAGCTGCTACACGTGCATTTTGAGTGCTTCTCAACCAGACCAGCTCCCTCTCACCCCTCTCGTTCTTCACCCTCTCATGGCCCCGATCCCCCCCTCCGCCTCCCCCGCCCCCTTCTGGTTGCTTACAGGCCCCGGTTCCACCCCCAGCTCAATAGCCTTCTCCGGCATGAACTTGCCCGGCCGCCCCGCCAGCTGGATGGCGTATATCGCGATATCCGGATGCGACAGACCCGCGGGTCGCTGACGACCAGGAGAGTCCTGATGCGAGGGAGGTCACGGCGAGAATGACGGTCTGTGTGTGTATGTGTGTGTGTGTGTGCGTGGTGTGTGTGTGTGTGTGTGATGGCGATGGTGATGGGGGAAGAGGGAAGAGGGAAAAACCAAAGATGATGCAAGCAGCTAAGAAAACCATAGGATGCGAGGCTCGGGGAAGAGCACCGAGTAATGAGAATATTCGCACAAATTGGTTAACGGAATGAAAGCACATCAGGCAGGGGAAGGACTTCCGGTGGTAACCCCCCCCGTAGCAACGTGAAACTCAGTACTGCTACTTGTCTTGAAAACTCGGAGAAGGGGGACGGGGTCGCAGTGGATAAGATGTGAAGTGTGGAATGTGATGCATATCAGGTACTTATCTGTTACCCACTAGCGCCCCCCGGAGGTGAGTGACGGTAAACCCCCTCGGTGCTACCCCCCTTCCGCACCTGCTCATTTGCCGTCGAGGAGGGCTCCGTGCGCTGCCGCTTGGCGGCCGGACCGCCGTCGCCCTCTCCGTCTCCGTCCCCATCTGCGGCCACAGGGGGACCTTCCGACGAGATGTTCGTTTCCCCCACCCGCACCAGGATGGGGGTGATGCTGACCACATCCGTCTGGAGCACGGGCGTCGAAGTGGCGTGGTCTGAAGTACCGGAGCGGGAGGGGGAGCGGGAGGGGGAAGCGAGTGAGGGGTCACGGGCAAACTGTTCAGTGGCCTTCGGGGATAGCGGCCCCGTTTCGGATGCTGCACATCTCCACATCTTGCATTACCCATCGCGCGCCGAGAGGGAAACTCTCTCTCTCACACATCACATCAGGGCATCCCACTGCCCCAGCCCAGAGCCGCAGGCCACAACGGCCTAGGAGCTCTTGCCAACCTCCCACTCCTGCCAAGCTCCCACTCCTGCCGACCTCCCACTCCTGCCCTTTCCTGCAGGGCCCTTCCCTACGCAGCACACCCTCACCGAACTCCTCCACCGCCACGGTGTTTTCCTGGTTGATATAGTTACGGAACGCAGCCACGTAGGAGGACAGCCCCGGAGGCCCTGGGGGGATTCCGGTGAGGGGGGAGGGGGAGGAGTTCACATGAGGAACAATCCCAGACCGCATCGCTCCTCCGAGCGGCAGCATCAACCCTTTTCCCTCCCTTACCCCTCGATCACACACACACACACAAACACATCAGGCAAAGCCACCCCTGACAATCCAGCACCAGGCTGACCGCCATGCGGAGCGCGTAGCCCCCCCGGAGCTTACCTTTGACGGCACATGCGACCTGCTTGCTCAGGAGCCCCCCGGCGTCCGCAGGAAGAACGGATAACGCCATGCCTAGGGGTGCAGGGAGCCCGGCAGGGGACGATATTGGTGTGGTGTGGGAGGTGAAATGCGGGCTGCGCTCGGTGGTAAGGCCAGGCGGGCAACCGCAGCAGTAACCGAGCACCCATACCCAAGGTCATGCTGTACTCAACGACCCAAAAAACACGTTTATCAGCAGGCTGGCTTGTAGGTGCGGTCTCGTTTTGCTGCTGAAGTCGCGCTGCGGCAGGCGGTCTGGACCGAACGAAGGTCAACACAACGCAGCAGCCGCCTCGCAGCCGTGGTGTTGTAGCTTTGGCTGCCTCCGGGCTCTTTTCTCTTCCTTCCCCCCAGCTTTTGGCTCGGAGATCAATCGGTTAAGCACGCACCTGGCAGGCCCCCCAAGGTCTCTGTGGTGATGCGTGTGATGAAGTAGGCGTTGATCTGCGGATTGTTGTGGCAAGGAGCAGTGTGTAGAGGGGAAGCCGCCGCGCGACGCTGTGAGGCTTCGACGGCCGGGGGATTTACCTGGCTGATTTTTATCTTGTGTTCACGAAAGAGGCGTTGAATCCCCTCGCCAGCGTTGAATAAATACCTTTCGTTGTTGAAGAACAGGAGCACCGATGGGCTGGTGTGGTTGATGTCAAGGGCCAACACCTATCGGCAAGAAAAAAAAGTGTCATGTGGTATCTTTATTTTATTTCAAGTGAAAGACTGCGTGGCATGCCTGCAGGTATGACGAATAGTGCCGCATGCCGCCGGCAGAACGTTCGCTGCGTTTTTGCTGTGCCTGCGGTTGCGTTTGCTGCTGCTTTTGCTTTCGCTTGCCATCCTGCTTTGTTTGGGGCTGCACTTCAGCTTGTGCCTGCTTTTTCCCCATTCTTCGTTCGGTTGCGAAACGCAAGAATGAGGTTTGCAGGAAGTAATGATTATCTCGCGAAAAAAGGGGGCGATATCGAAGCATAAGAAAGAATTATATCCGCACATGACTGCGATTCTTGAATCCCCTACCTGGGTGCTACGACGCGACAGTTGAAATCGTACCGAGAGCAACCATCGACTGGCCATCGGGCGTCGGGCCCAGATGAGTCCTGGGTAAATATTATCTAAGATTCACATTTCATGGTCCCAGTCTAGCACATCCGAACGCGCTTGTTCTGTATTTGGTACTCTTTTGTTCGACGATGTGTCGCAAGGTGAGCGACACCACGATATAGACTTCCCCGACTCGCCAGGGGTCCTGGCGGTCACGTCGGCACTTAAAGTATTCCTGCAGGTCCCTGCAGGTAGAACTTTACAGGGCTTACATATGTCTGTGCATACCATGCGGTCAATCCCACAAGACCACATAGCATGGACCAGTACTGCTGTGCGGCTTTTTCTGGTGGTAGCGTAGTCGGTGTGCTGCGTCCACCTTTAACGCAGCTGCCGGCACATCTGGAGGTGAAGAAAAGCTTCCGCACCATCTTTGCGTTGCATGGAAGCGGCTCTCCGGCAATGGGCTTAATTTCAATACGCCCATCCTTGAGGTGTTGTGGGCATTCCATACTCCGCATTTCTTACATATGCCTCAACATGAGCGCACGCAAGTATAAAACATCAAGTATATCGACGGGATGGAAATCTGTGTCCTGTCCGGCGTGGTGGGCAGCCACCACAGCGTGTCGCCGGGAAAAGACGAATCCTGCACCGACCTAGCAGCCTCAAGGCTATTTTAAGGGAGCATCGCCCTTTGTGCGACATGCGAAAAACCCAACGTGCAACCCTTAACCCCCCACCCTCGCGTACCACCTAGTGGCATGGTGGGCTGCCACGAAACTGTACACAGCACAATTGGCGCTCGTCACACCGTTCACAGGTTGAAGATAGGAGGTGAGATGCGCACTGATTCCCGGCCTGACACACACGTCGCACACTGGTAGAGAGCCAGCACGGCCTCGCGGCCTCCCGGAGCCGAGGAAAACAAGATCTCAGGTCAGGCACAAGAGGCCATCACACAATCCCCAGATGCTTTGGAATGCGTCAGTGTCTTTATACTGCGCTTGGGCTCAGGTTCCAGTGCCCGATGAGGGTTGGGTGGTGCAGCAGCTACTCTTCCACCTGCCGCAACCGCCGCCATCACTATCGACCACACTACGTGGCGGAGTGTCACAGCCGCTACTCGAAACAATGCAGTCACGTGCTCGTAGGCGGTTGCATCCAGGGCCCTTCCATTGACCACCACACTCAGATATCACACCAGCGCATTTACAAGAGCTTTCTTCCCAAGAGTACAACCCGCTCGGCACATGCTGCCAAATAAACATCCCGTGCTATCATGCACAACCTCAACTGACAACTCCTCATCTGTCCACTCAGTGTCCTCCACGAGGGCAAGAAAGAGTAGAAAACGTCCTATGAGGCCCCAGCCCAAGTCCCCACGTGCCCGCCGCTGCTGCTACCGCTGCTGCTGCTGCTGCCTATGCCATGACGGGTTGCCCCGGGTGAACTCGCGCATGAGGGTTGGGGTGGGAATTGTGGTGACGGTATTGGTGACCGTCGGGGCCCATCGTGCCGTGGATGTGCACGTGCACGTACCGCCGTAGCACCTCCTCGTTCAGCCCCATCTGTCCCACCTCTGCCATTGCCAGCAGCACGTCCGTACAGGTAATCTCGTGATCCACAGGGCCCTCCTCCGCCCGCCGCCCAAATCCAGATCCCCCAACACCGCCTCCGGACGATCCGTCTCCGCCTGCACCGGCAGACACCGCCCGGGCAGCTTGTCGCGTGTGCGGACTTGCACCCACCATTCCCCGGCCGCTGCTGCTGCTGCCGCCACCGCCACCGCCAGAAATGCCGACGGGACCCTGCCTTCCCGGGCTCGGGCTCGGGCTGAGGGCGTGTGCGGCAACACTGACAGCAGCGACTTGGGCTTGGGGCCCCCCAGGCGTTGCTGCAGCTACCTGACCGCTTCCACTGCGCGCTGGGCTGGGTCCGGCCAATGACCCCCGGGCTGGGCTGGGGCCAGTGGACGCCAGCGGGCCTCCGCGGTGTCCCCGGCTGGTGGTGGGGGTGCAGCAGGCGCCGCCGGGGCTAGGACTTGGATTCGGGCTTGGGCTGTGTCTGGAGGCAGAGCCTGGCCGAGGGTGTGGCGCTGCGGCGGCGGCAAGCCCCATCCCCAGCCCCAGTGAGATGTCCGGCTGGCCGGCGGCGGGTGGCTTGCTGCGGCGGTACACGGCGACGGTGGTGACGCCGGTGCCGGGGTCGATCCTCGAGGCGGACAGCAGGCCGTAGAACTCCGCGAGCCCGTGCACCAGCAGGCGGGCGAAGCCGTCATCCATGGGGATATGCAACTGGTCGCTGGGACCAGCCTGCCATGTAAAGTTAAAAGTGATATAAGGTTAAATGTAGCATTAGAAGTAGCATGAGCAGCGATGTAAGGTTAAAAAGTTACGTTAGAAGTAGCAATGCGCAGGTGACCTAGCCGCAACAGCTCCTGTACAATCTCAAACAGGAACAGGCTTGTGTCCCATGCCGCGTATGTAAGGTATCGGTGTGGGTATGGCTGAACCACCAGCCCTAAGCCCCACACCTCCTCTTACCTGTTCGAAGAAGTCCAGAATTTGCAGCTCCAGCTGCATTACACTGGAGGGGTTGGCGCGCTTCAGTGCGGCTCGCGCCTTCTTGCCCACTGCTGCCCAGCGCTGCAGCGCCAGGGCCGCCTGGCTCATGGGCCGCTGCCGTAGAGGAGCGGACTCCCGCTGGTGCGCAGCCCACTTCTGCAACAGCATCAGGGATGACAGCAACAGCCGGGCCGTCGTTCGCGCCGAGCACCCAGAAGTACCTCAGAAGCATGTACACCACCTGGACACTGACGCATATCCTCATTCACACCAGTGCTTCCATGGGAATCCGGGGCCCCAGCGCCACATCCTGCTCCCACCTGCAGCACGCGGGCCTCCTTCTCGGGATCGATGTTGCGGAAGTTGTCCCACAGGGCCGCGTTTGCGGGAGCCATGGCCTGTGCCAGCGGGCTCGGGACGGCTACTCCAAAGGGCGCCGGCTTGAACTGCGCCTCCATGTCACCCGCGCTAAGAGGACCCGCCAGGTCTCGCAGCGTCTTATCGTTCAGCCAACGGCGCCGGCGCCGGACACCTGCGGCGGTGGTAAAGATGGGGTGGTGATAATGATGATGACGATTGCTTCAAGTCAGGGGATGGAAACGGGCTTTGAGCCTTAAGGACAGCGCATATCAACGGAACGGCGCGAGGGCTCTAGGGGCCATGCGGGGAGATGAAAAGTGAGGGAGTCCAAAATTTGCCAGAGCTGGTGAGTGGTGGTCCCTGAGAGGACGGACGGCACAGGTGAGGGCACCGCGCCGAAGGCCACAAGGGTTTTCAGCACTTCAGGCAAAGGCGTCAAGACGTGCGGCACTGACTGTGACCTGAATTCTTCAATGCCCCAAGCCCCGACCTGCATTCTCCATGGCCTTAATCTCTGCCAGCTCCAACTCGGACATAGCGGCCGTGCGCTGACGGATTAGCTGCACGAACTGCACGTCTTTGCCGCGGAGCTCCGCCTTGCGCCTCCGAAGCTGCTCACGCTCACGTTCCTGAGCTAGATACTGACCTAAGCTGCGCCCATCTGGCATGATGTAAGGTGCGTGAGCTGCCATGTTCTTGAACAGCGCGTGGTGCTGAGGACTTCAGAGTGCTCAGATAGTCTCTAAAATTTATCAAGAGAAAACATACATGAAATACTGAATAACACGACTCATCCATACCGAGAAGGTGCGCAGCGTCGTACCGCGTTTCCCAACTGCTGTGGATTTTTGTGACACGCTATATCCACAATGGCCGTGGCAATTCATCAGTTTCAAAGCCACCATACGTAAATGCGCACCATTCCAGGCTTTATAGTTGTCCGCAATTGCTGCAAAGCGAGCGTTGTACATAGACCTGGACAGCAGTGGACAAGGAGCAACCTGCATAACACTTTATCCTCAACGCGTTCGTGCTCTACCCGACGACGAACTGGCCTATCTAGGGACGCCGACGAAGGCAAGTCCAGGGTTTGAGTGTTTGCCAAGGAGTTTTCCGTGATGATGGGGCTTTCTGATTAAGATTGCGTCGTGAGAAGCTGTTTCTTTTGATCTCGTAATCATGCAGCAAAGACAATTATTTGGTTTGAACCGTTGGTGCCGTGCTCGGAATTGCTTCTCCCAGCAGGTACACGGCAACCTTTCTGCATACATTACAGGGATCAAAATCAGCACGCTTGGCATGTTTCAGCTCTGCAAGGGTCAACTGCAGACCCCTCGACAAGTGTTTCGGCATCAACCCGAGCAATTTCAGCCTTCTTGGAGGGGAACCTGAGAGGCTCATGCCAGACTCATGCCTCGTCCATTCCATTCTGGCCCTCCACAGGATCAGCCATGACGCTGAGCGTATCTGCCGCTGGCCCCGCGGATGTACCTGGACCAGAATCCCCATCTACTAACAAAGCCAGTACACCAGGCACCCCTGTGGCCGTAACCGGGTGTGAAACCTCAACTACCGGGCCTGCTATGCTTGGGCGCCCATATGACCAATACATCAGTTCCGACTTCCTTGGGCCAGGCCCGTTGCCGGCAGGCCGGAAAATCTACCTAATTGTGCTCAACTACTGCCTTCCCGCGGGCCTTCTCCACGTATGGCCGTTAGGTGAGTCACCTACTATGCCGAGGAGTCCACCAGGCAAGCATTGGGGAATCAGGACGCTTGTTCAGGGTACGGCGGAATCAGGGGATGCTGGAGTGCATACGCGTGAACTCACTGCCCTTTCAGCCGGTGACAGGTTGGTCTTGTTAAGGCCAGCAAAAGCGCCGGACCCCCGCCGGGTCCTATTCGGGTCCACTGGTAGATGAGTGTCGATCATTTCCAACAGGTCTTGGTCGGCACACAGAAAACATTAATGCCACCTTGCTTGCGCATGCCGATCAGGGCATGTGGGTCAGGTCACCAAGGCATGTGGGTCTCAGGGCATGTGTACGACTAAAGCCAGGGTTTGTGTACGACTAAAGCCTCTGGGTTATAGCCGCCATATGAAGCCTGCGTTTATGCTCGACAGCCACAGTAAAGTACGCGAAACAGTCCAATATTGCTGACAGTGCTGAGTGCTGACCCGATTTCCCCGCGATGACTGTGCCTTGCCATTGCAGCATCCTTCCGCATATGCGCGGACGGCGGCTCCAACCGCTTGTACGACGAGCTGCCGGCCATGATGCCACCGGCCCCCGAAGACATTACCACCGGGTTGGAGGTCCTGAATGCAGAGAAGGACATGGCACAAGAGGCCGTGACGAAGGCGGCGACAGCGGCACGATCAGAGGCAGCATTCGGGAGTGGACAGGTTGAATCAGTTCCCATGTCCGGCATATGCACTCTAGGCCAAGCATCTGCGAACGGCGGCGGTGCCGCGCTGGCACCGCATGGCCATGGATACAGCAGCACCACTACCGGCGACGTCAAGGACAGTGACCCACATGGGCCCAGCGGGCCAAGCTACCAGGTCAAGCACCACGAGCGCAGCGCCGCCGGCTTGGGACTCCACACCGATATTTCCACCTTGTTACGGCTGGCATATTTGCCTGATGTCGTATTGGGTGACCTGGATTCCCTCAGACCAGATGTACGGCAGTACTACGTCCAACACGGAGTGCCTTTCATGGATATGTCGTACGACCAGGATACCAACGACCTTGCGAAGGCGATCTCGTTAATTGAGGAGCGCTTTATTAGGACGGACCTAGACCACAGCCCCGACCGCCATCAAATTCTGGTGCTAGGTGGGTCGCGTGGGGCCTTGCTTGGTATGCGGGGAATGCAGGTTCGTTGGCGGCATGGAGAGGCTGGTGCGGCAGCTGAGTGCACGTCTGATGCGGATCAAGGGCGCAACAGTCGTCGGTCGTCGCTTGGTGGTCTCGTGGTCATGGAGCAGCAGGGATCCGTTTTGTTGTCCTCCTTAAGATGGCCCATCTGGGTCACCTCTTATCAAAGCCAAAGCCGGCCCTCAGTAGTTCCCCCCACTCCATTCGCATTCAGCCCCCGGTTGTTCAGTCAACGGACCGGCCGTCCCAGCTGCTCTCTCAGCCACACGGGCGAGGAGAGGAGGAAGAACCAACACTTCTCCTTGGTGCTCATTATTGTTTTTTATCCCTTGGTGCTGAACTCCCAACCCACTTGCCCCACCACCTAGTCACCCCTCCGGAACCCTGCCCTTCGCACTCTTTGCACCTGTTAACCCTGGCCAGGTGCTCTGGGTGGCCGTCTGGACCACACCCTGGCCAACCTCAACGCACTTCACATGTTCTCCCACCTCAACATCACCTTATGGGGTGACGGCAACCTGGCGCGGCTGGTTCGCCCGGGCAAGGCGCTCATAACACCGGATGAAAGGTGCGGATGCCCTGGCATATGGGCGACGGGGCATGAAGGCGACGGGGGATGGAGCTCGGTGGGCGATTGCAAGTGTGGGGGCTATCAAGCCAGATTGAGCAGAACGGGAGTTGCGCGTGCGCGTATTTAGGGAAACTCGTTTTGGGGCGAAGCCCCGGGCGCGGAAAGCGCCTTCCGCGGGACCGAGGCCCTCCGAGGTTCACCGTTGTCAGTCAGTCAGTCAGTCAGTCTGCGTCGTGTGTCATTATGAACTCGCATGCCACGCTGAACTGAGAGTTGCATGTAAAAGCTGCAATAATTCTCTATCGATTCACATTCATCCGTGCGCGAAGATAGCTTCCCGCGGCCCATGGATTTGGCTCACCATCGCGAACTAACCCATACAGCCACAACCATCAGCAATAATAAAATATACGCCGCTCAGCTCAGTGCCGTGCAACCTCCCCTGCGGAATACTGTGGGGCAACCGGCTGCACCGGGGCCGAGCCCTTTTCCGCTTCGAAGCAGCCGACTACCCCAGCCGGGTTATGGATTGTCAGCTAGGTTCTCTCTTAGCCGCTGCTGCCCTCGCTTCACAATCCCTGTGCGGCTTTAGACGGCATAAACGCTGCGCCTTCCGATCTGCTGCAACTTCCCCCGTTAAGTACCCGATCCCCACCTCCCATCCTTGCTTCCCCCTCTTTCCCGGTGCAGGTTCGAGGGACCCACGTGCGGCCTGATCCCCATTGCCGGTCCCGTCACCGCCACCTCCACCGGCCTCAAGTGGAACGTGGCCTCCACCCAGCTACGAGTGGGCGGTTTGGTGTCGTCATCCAATATGCTGACTGGGACGGCAGTGGAGATCAGCTGCGACGGACCGCTGCTGTGGAGCACGGAGGTGCACATGGAGCCGCGGCCCGACCTGCGTACGTTGTGGGCGCGGACGGCAGCTGCGGCGGCGGCGGCACATGCGCGGGAAGAACAGCAATGTCATCATCAGCAGCAGGTGCTGCAGTTGCATTAAATGGGGGGCCCCTCATTGAGGCAGCTGAGGTGGTGCCCGTGTAGCTGGGGTAGTGGAGGGTTGGAGGCTGATCGGGAGCGCCAGTGCTTGGAGGGATAGCGTACGTGTTTCATGTGAGCGGTGGCATTTTGGAGGTTCAGGTGGGCTGGTGGCATGATGTTGTTTGTGTTGGGAGTGGTGGCAGGGCTTTGCAACGTTCCTGTGCCGTGCCGCTGTACGCGTCAGTGCAATGATGTGCGGATGCGCGTCGTTACGTTTCAGTCGCGATGAGGAGGACGGACAGCAACACGGCTTTTGACCTGCGTGCAGAGGGAGATAGGCGAGGGGGATAGGCAAACCAGGCCGGCACATCATTTTCCCGAGGGTGCAGATGTGCGGTGACGCGAACGCGACTAACACGTGGCAGGTGTGTGGTGTGATGCGTACGGAGCACTGCAAGGAGTGGTATATATGTATGTTTATTGCAAGGAAGGGGAGCAGGACTGTGGGAGGGACGCCATGGGCATCAGCGTTAGGGACATATAGGGCGCTGAAAAGTGAATAGCGGATAACCTGCTAAGGAAGCGTCTCCCACCTCCAGAGCGCGTGGGCGGCATAACTCCTACTAAGTGTATGTTGTAGTGCTTAAGCTGCCTATGTTCCCTGCGTTCGTGATACTAGACCGTGAAAGGACTCCCGGCATAGTAGTATTGCATGGCGCAATTTCATGAGCATGCGAAGTGTTAATGCTGTGCTACTTGTAGTCATTTTGTGCTTGCAGAGTACTAGTCGAATGATGTACGGAAGTGTGTATCGATAGGCGGCACGTATTGAATGTGGAATTTCACTGGAGGGTTTGGCTTGTTTAGGTATGTGTGTGTGTATGTACGTGTCGGGTGCATGGGTCAAAACAGGGGCAGCAGATTCGGCACGTAGTGGTGGTTTCGGCAATAGCTAGGCTATCCATCACTCCCCCCATTCCCTGCCAAGCCGATTGGCTGTCCTGGTTAGGAGCTGGACAGGTAAGCACTGTGAGGGGTTTTAATTATGGAAGTTGGATCAGACGGAGCTGAGGTGTCGATGTATGTCTGTGTGACCCTTCTCAGCCGTGTGGGCAAGGTACTGCTGCAGCCTATCCATAGGATTGAGGAAAGTCCGCTCGTGCCCCCCTCCACATCTCGAGTCCAAAGGGGTTACTATAGGCGAGGGCTGGGCGGTGGCAACGCTGCCCTTAGCCCAGTCTCGTGCAACCAAGTCTAGTAACGTTAAGTAAAGTTATATCCCTTAGTGCGGCGTAAAAGGAGGCCTTGGACGCATATTCATCGGTGCATGATGCGTCGTAAGCTCTCGCATGCATATAATAATCTGTTATGACAAATAGTAATCGCTGATGCGCACAGTTGATGGCGTGCTGTGATCCTGGCCGTGGCTTCCGAGCGCGTTCAAGATGCCAGTGGCTGTTGCGCTCTGCAGTGCTGTGTCGGGAAGCCAGCAAGCCTTGCCGATGCGTTCCCCCACACATTCCGCCCCCCCGCGTGCTACCACCTATTATTTGCTCCCTCTGACCTATCTTTCACGCGACGAGAGTGTCTTCGAGCTTCAACGCCACCACCAAGCAAATACCCAGTCAGGAGGCAGTCACAAGGAGCATTCAACCTCTCCAAATGCACCCAAACCACGACGACGCAGTTGCTCGCTATCTCATGCTTCACAAAGCAACTCATTATGATACACGCCTGCCTACCCTGCACCGCCCGTGCTCTCTTATCCAGGAGACCTGCAACGGAGCAGCTCGCCTACCTGGCGACATCTCCTGCGTCCCGCTTGCTGCCTGCCTGCCTGCCCGCCTGCATGCATGCCTGCATGCCGCTGACTGCCCCTTGCTCGGGGGCCTTACAGCCCTTAGTCCGTGCCCCTTCCCCTCTCCCGTCCTTCTCCCCCTGGAGTAAATAAACCTCGCGTCGTGATTATTCACTATCGCACTTTCGTCCGCAACTCCCCACACCCTCACCGCAGTTCATCCGCAACCCTTTGATATCCACACCCCTCTTATACCGCCAAGTGTCGTCTTGTCCCACACCCTACCTCAGTCCCTCAGGCCCTCTCTCCCGCATTCACTCTTCCACCCAGCAACCGTCACTGCTAACCCCCTGCACCGAAGCGTATGCGTCAAGCGACGAAACCTTGCCACCCAGCAGCCCGCAGATACCCCCAGTTCCAGGCACCCAACGAGAGACCGCACATGCTTTGCCAAACGCCACTGAGACCCGTGGGTCACGTCTTGCGCCCGGTGTAACCGGGTCCGTACGGCTTGTAGTTTTCAATAATGAGAGACTTGTCCATGGTTCGCACTGGCGCGGCGTCCTGCGGTGCCATAAACACATGCTTTTATAGGGTTGCTTTCATTCCTCAGTGGTCCGCGGTTGTCGGCTTGCTAGACGCCGCCCACGCGCGCACCCGCACACAAACAAAGCACCTCCTCCACGAGACCCCGAGTCCCTACTTGCCCTTACCGCCGGTGTTGCCGTTTTGGGGATGTGGCCGCCGTACCCCGGTATGTGCGGACTCGCTTTCGTGGTGCCCAGCTGCGAGCACATGCACACATTTGGGGGCTTTGTCATATGCTGCATATAGAAGCCAAGGGGCAACTGTCTGTCGAAGTCCAAAGCAGCAAGTGATCTAATGGTTCAAACCGACATGGAAGTGGATGGTGGGAGGGGGCGGGTCGGCGGGCAGGTACGGGGGATGGGAAATGGGTGTTGAGGTGCAGCGGGTGCCGGCGGATGCTGGATGACAACAAATGAAAAGGGGGCCGAGGGTGAGGGCGAGGTAGGGCGGGCAGTGCGATGTAGGAGGTGTAATAACCACGTGGACTATCAAAGAGCCAAAAAGCGGCGCCAAGGCAGCTATGTAAACTGAACAGCAGCAGCAGTGTGAGCCTCTTGCTTGGTTCCACAACCCTTCCCTGTGGCGTGCGAATAAGAACTTTCCGCACCCGCCGGCAGATCGTTGGCGGCTTTCCGCCAGTATCCACCTCCCTCCCGCAGTTGCCCGCCTCCCAAAAACCATTGTACGACCATACGAGCTCAAGCAGTCCTATCCCCGCTCCCATCTCGCACCGACCGCGCATGCATACACTTACCCCCAGCGCTGCCTCGGGCTCTGCCCTAGGCCCCGCCGCTCCCAGCGCGCTCCCGAAGAACAGCCCCCCTGCTATCGGCTGCTGCTGCTGTACAATTTTCTTGCCCATACGCTTCTTCTGCTCCAGAGGTAGTCCCGCCTGCATCGCCTGGTAGGAGCTCATCGCTGCCGAGGAGGTGGCAGCTGCCTCCTTGCCGGCGGTAGAAACGAAGGAATCGGGGTCCTCTTGGAGCTCGGCACCGTCATGCGCGACTCGGGATCTGGTCAGCGAGACCGGGATGACCTTGGCCTCGTCGCGAGGGGCCAGGCCGGGACCTAGCTGATCCTGGAGGGAGGGGGAAGTTTGTAGGCAGGTGGGACAGGACAGGGAAATACGTGGCCAGGGCAGGCGCGGAAGGCAGGGAGAGGAAAGCTCTGTTGCGCCAACTCAGGTATCGGAGTGATATGAAATGCAGGTGCAAATCGTTGATCGCAGTTTGGGGAAGGAGGGCGTTGTTTCGTTTGGAGATTTGTCGCTTGCGTGCGGGCCCATGTCTCGAAGTGACCCTCGACCAAGGGAACTCCAGGCACACCTGTGGGGCGCCTACGTGACGCCGATTCGTGGGAGGAAAGTCTTCGAATTGCGCCATGCTGACTTTGTTTGAACCCATTCTTGTTTTGGTCGTCGATATATCGAGAAGTTTCAAGCAAGGTTGTGCGTCTTTACAAATGAAAAAGCTTGAACCTACGAACCATAGAGTTTATAGCAAATTCTTGCGCGTTGCGCAGAGCGAAGGTTGAAATGTTGGACGAGCATTCGTGCGCGATTATACTCTGTGGTAAACATAGTTTTCCATCCGTTCACTAATCTCCCATGCCTCATTCAAGTTCACGGCTTGTGCCATTTGAAACAGTGGATGCTTTTCTTAGGGTTGAAATAAGGGCGTCCCTGCCATCGGCTGTAGTTCGCACAGCGCAGCCGGCGCCTGCCCCACGTTGCGTTACCCGCTTCTGCAAGAACCCCCAAAACGTCTGTATGTCTGGCCGTAATCAGTACTTTAACCAAGGGGTAGCCTCTGCGCACGGAGATGGCGCCGAATCACATCGCAGCGGTGGCGCCCCTTCCTGGCAAGCCTACAGACGCGGCGGGGGCCGCGGCCGTGGGGGTAGGAGCGGAGGGGGCGGTAACGATTACAATCGGCCCGTCGGTGGTGGAGGCGGAGGCCGGGGGCAATGGAACCCCAGCGGCAGCGGCAGGTTCACCGGCGGCGACGATGACCCGGTACGATGCAGGCCTTAGGGTTTACCCAGCAGCGCAAGCTTTCCACATCCCCGCTTTTGCCGCCGCCATGCGTTTTACTGTCGACATCGCACCTTTGCCGCCAAAAAACCGGCCACTCAGGCGGGCCCAGGCCCCAGCTCCGGCCCCAGCCCCGCACTGGACTTCTCCCCTCCCCCCGCCGCCGCCATGCTTCCCCCGGCGGTCCGGAGGGCTGTGGACGCGTACGTGGCCAGGTGGGGACTGGGCTGTGTGTATGTATGTATTATGTATGAATGTATGTATGAATGAATGTATGTATATATGTTTCACCCCACTAGAGCCGTCACTCGATTTCTTGGGCCCATACAAGGCCCGCTCGCTAAACACATCGCTATGACCGGGCCGCCGCCGCCGCCGCCGCCGCCGCTGATGTCTGCCCAAGCCAGCCCAACCCAACCCAACCCCAAACCCTGCGGCGCAGGTTTGCGCCCCTGGTGCAGATGGAGCTGGAAGAGGTGCGTTTATGTACGGCAACTGTATGATGTACGCCATTTGTACGACACCCGTGATCCGCTTGCCATTCGGGTTTGTGTGGGCGGATAGGCGTGTGGATGGGTTGTGCGGATGAGGCCGCTGTTAGAGCTTTTGGAACCATTTCCTGGGTGGTGCATAGCGGCGGGTCATGCAGCTCTCGTAAAAACACCTTCACCTCCCCACACCCCTCCTTTTCTGTGTCATGGCTTTGGACTCGTACAGCAGCTGTTGCTTTACATTTTAGATCACCATTATCATTATCATAACGAGACTCACCATCACCACCAGCTTCATCCCACGCCATCCTCCTCCCCCCCCTTCCCTCCCTCCCTCCCACCTCCTGGCACAGGAGCAACGCCAAGTCGATGAGCGGCTGCGCGTGTGGTCCCTGTCCCGGTTACGGAGCGAGGGTCTGGTGCTGACGGACCTCCGGGCGGCACGGAGGGGATCCTATTTAGGCAAGGTCATTGTACGACTGACGGCGGCCGATGGCGGGGAGCTGCCCTTCCACCGCTTCACGTGAGAGGGAGGCCGCCGGGCCGGGGGGGGGCAGGCCGGGGGGAGGGGAGGGAGAGAGATATCTACGACACTAACAATCTCCCGCCTTAATATCATTACCCGGGGCCCCCCCCTCGCCTGGTACACTCTTGCCCTGGCAGCAGCTTCACTCGTTCGTAGTTCGTCTTTCCCCCACCCGCCATTTGAACAAGCTCCCTTCCCCACCGAACCCGCAAACGTACCTCTCTTCCGGCCACCTTCGCGCACCTCATTGTGTTGATAAGAGTGGCCGTGTGAAGCTTAAGGTTGGGTTCACCAGGGCCTTTCGCTTCCTCCGGGGCCTTTCGCTTCCCCCTCTTTCGCGCTCCTCCCTGCTTCTCCCCCCCTTGGCCCCCAGGAGCGGCACCCTGGTTACGCTGTGCCGTGCCAACCCGCTATCGGAGCGCACCGCCGAGGGCCTGGTGATGGATCGGAGCCGGGGGGAGGTGCGGCTGGTGGTGGACTGCCCGCCTAGGGGGCTGGGGGAGGGCGTGTGGAGGTGAGGGCCCGGGGGGGAGGGGGGAGGGAGGGGGAAAGAGGAAGGTGAAGGAAAAGTGTAGAGAATACGGCACTGTGGACGTCCGGGGGGGAGGGGGGGGGAAAGACGAACCACGAACGAGTGAAGGTGATGCCAGGGAAAGAGTGCTGCGGCAGAAGGAGTAAAGAAAGGATAACTAAACAGGGAAGGGGGGGACGGCAAGTGGAAGGGGGAAAATGTGGGGAAAGGGGAATCCGCGTGGAGTCTCTCGAGCTATTGTCGTTAACCTTGTTGCTGGCAAAACTATTTTTCCTGCCACTGCTGACATGGCGCCCGTCGCGCTAATCTGTCTCTCAACCGTTTCCGCCGTACCACCGTACCGTACTGCTGTACTTCTTACCCTTCCAAAAAGAGTGGACAAGGGTGTCAACATCACCACTTACCAAAGGATGGCACAGGCGTTACAAGCACTATACAAAGACCCCGACCTGGCGGGTGGTGGCGCCGCCGCCCGGAGTACGGCAGATGACGTGGAAGACGACGATGAGGACGGCGATGGTGAGGCGGAAGGGGAGGGACCGGAGTACGGCGGCGCGGAAGGATACGAATACGGCCGCGGTGGCGGTGGTGGGGGCGGCAGGTACGGCAACCGCCGGGGTCGGGGCGGCGGCCGCGGCCGCGGCGGCCGTGGCGGCGGCGGCAAGCGGCGGCGGCGGCGGCAGGACGACGAGGAGGAGGACGAGCTGCCGCCGGGGACCCATTTGGCGGATGTACTGCTGGCGGCGACGCCGGCTGCGCTGGCCACCGCGGCTGCTCGTCCCGCCCCCCTGCTTCCCGACGCGACCCTCCGCTGGTCCGCTGCCCACCTGAGCCCGCCCTCCGACCCCCGCGTAGAGGACCCCGATATGGGCTCAACA